>NW_007578907.1:256856-258228 GCF_000690725.1 Stegastes partitus | reverse complement strand
CAACCCAACACAACACAAACCAACACAAACCAACACAACCCAGCACACAGAGGAACGATGCTCAGCAGCAGGAGAAGCTGAAGCTGTGAGCTCCGGTGCTTTATAGCGTTTTTAAATCACTGCTTCCTGCCGTTTTTAGTCACTCTCTGCTTTTCTTTAGGCACCAAAACTACTCAGTTGTGTTTCCTAAACCAGCAGCTCAGATGCTCCTCAGCAGCTCTTTGCTTTTGTTTTCAGTCGCTGCTTTTAAATCATCCTCAGTCTTCGTCTTTTGTCGTTTTCAGTCACTGTTCTCAGTTTCTGTTGTTTCCAGTCATTGTTTCAATGGTGTCCAGTTGTTTTTCAATAGTTTTTAGTTCTTGTTTTCTGCTGTTTTCAGTCACAGACCTTCATTAGTCGATGTCTTTAATCATTTCCAGTTGCTGTTTTCAGTCGCTGGTCCTTCTTTGTCCGTTCTCAGACACTTTTCAACTGTTTCTCGTTTGTGTTTTCAATCATCTCCAGTTGCGGTTATAAAACCACCTGGTCAGGTTCACGGTTTGGGTTCAAAAACACCAGAACTGAACCCCAGTAGTCCTCCGCGCTGTAGGGACTGGTAGGAAACATCAAGCCGGTGACGTAAACCCTCAGTCAGACCACAGATCTGTTCAGTCCACACCCTGCAGCTCCTGATTTAAACGAGTCACTGGGATGCAGCAGCAGCGTCGACTCGGTATGGCTCTCGGTGAAAACCACCACGTGGGTACAGAAGCTGCACTCGAACGCTTCGGCTTCGGTTCCCAGACGGGAGCCGAGAGCGACGGTTTGTTTCCTCTGCAGAAGCCTTGTGGTGAAACAAAGGGAACCAGTGGAGCCTTTGAAGTGGCGCTGATCTGAAAACAGCCTCCGACCACAGAACCGCCAACCGGCCCACCCGCCCCGGCACCGTGACATTTCCATCTGAGGCCCGTTCTAATGAGCCGACGTGCGCTCGGGCTGCGTTCAGAGTCACGCTGAGGGTTTCTGCTGCTCGCTAACCACCATGTGTTTGTGTCGCAGGAGGAGGAGATGCCCGAGGTGGAGATCGACATCGACGACCTGCTGGAGGTCAACAGCGACGACGAGAGAGCCAGCAAGCTGCAGGTACAGACACAGCGATGTACGGTAGAAACAGGAACACCACATGGTGTGTTGTTCTCCTGGTATAAGTTACAGCTGCTGTATTTGTGCTTCCTGTCCTGAAACAGCCTCTGGAGCTGCTCAGCACGTCTCCAAACTCACCTTCAGCTCAGGTCCTTCTACAGGAGCACGGCCACGTAACAGATTTTAAATGTACTGGTTGTGTCTGAACTTTTCTGGAGTTTTCTGGAGGAGACATACAGAATAAAAAATA
>NW_007578907.1:251199-252258 GCF_000690725.1 Stegastes partitus | reverse complement strand
CAACACAACACATCACACAAAGCAACACAACCCAACCCAATGCAACACAACACACCCCACCACAACTCAACACAACGCAACACACAAAGCAACACAACGCAACAACACAACCCAACACAACACATCACACAAAGCAACACAGCGCAACCCAACCCAATGCAACACAACACAACGCAACACATCAAACAAAGCAACACAACCCAATGCAACGCAACACAACACAACCCAACCCACAGAGGAACGATGCTCAGCAGCTGAAGCTGTGAGCTGCGCTGCTTTATAGCGTTTTTAACTCACTGCTTCCTGCCGTTTTTAGTCACTCTCTGCTTTACTTTAGGCACCAAACCCACACAGTTGTGTTTCTTAAACCAGCGGCTCAGACGTTCCTCAGCAGCTCTTTCAGTTTGTTTTCAGTCGCTGCTTTTAAATCGTCCTCAGTCTTCGTCTTGTGTCGTTTTCAGTCACTGTTTTCAGTTATTTTCAGCTGCAGTTTTCGGTAGTTTTTAGGCGCCGTTTTCTGGTTTTAATTGCTGCCACCTTTAGTCGCTGTTTCCTGCTGGTGGTTGAAGTCATTTTAAGATGATATTTTAAATAGTTTTCAGTCACTGTTCTCAGTTTCTGTTGTTTCCAGTCATCGTTTCAATGGTGTCCAGTTGTTTTCAGTCGTTTTTAGTTCTTGTTTTCTGCTGTTTTCAGTCACAGACCTTCGTTAGTCGACGTCTTTAATCATTTCCAGTTGCTGTTTTCAGTCGCTGTTCCTTCTTTGTCCGTTCTAAGTTTTTCTCGTTTGTGTTTTTAATAGTTTCCAGTCACTGTTTCCAGTCTCAGATCAGTATTAGTGTTTTTAATCATTTCCAGTTGCTGTTATAAAACCACCTGGTCAGGTTCAGGGTTTGGGTTCAAAAACACCAGAACTGAACCGTAGTCGTCCTCAGCGCTGTAGGGACTGGTAGGAACCATCAGACCGGTGACGTAAACCCTCAGTCAGACCACAGATCTGTTCAGTCCACACCCTGCAGCTCCTGATTTAAACGAGTCACTGGGATGCAGCAGCAGCGT
>NW_007578907.1:246738-250124 GCF_000690725.1 Stegastes partitus | reverse complement strand
CCTTTAAATTACATCCCTGAAAAGAAAATTACAGATTTAACAATGATATAAAAATACTGTAAATCTGTTAGAATTTGTATTAAAAATAAAGAAAACAAAGCACCTTATTATTATGACAGAAATGTTTCCATAAAGTACCTGTAAAATATTCTAATAATCTGATCCAGCTGTAATTTTACAGGAAGGGCTTTTTTTCCTACAAGGATGTTATTTGTAATATTAATGAATATTATCTGTAGTCGCTGTTTTCAATCATTGTCAGTGGCTGCTTTTTGTTGTTTTTGGTTGCTGTTTCTGATTTTTTCAATCAAATATTAGTCACCATTAGTCATTTTCAGACTCCGTTTTCGGTTGTTTTTAGTCGTCTCTAGTCGTTGTTTTTAGTCACACTTTTTAGTCGTTTTCAGTTGCTTGTTTTTAGCATTTTAAGTCACTTTTTAGAATAAATTTTTAGTCATTTTTAATTGGTGTTTTCAGTCGTCTCGTCATTTTTAGAATAGTTTTCATTCATTGTTATTTGCTGTTTTCTGTCGATTTCTGATGCTGTTCTCTTTAACTCATTTCAAGTCGCTGTTATCAGCTGTTTGCTGTTGTTTTGAGTCACTAGTTTTTATTCACTTTCAAACCCGGAGGTTAACATCAGAAGCAGGCGCCGTGGCTCCAGACGTTCTCAAGCATTTATGTTCACTTAAACCTGGATCTGATTGTAAACTGAACCAAACAGAGTGAAAACAGCATTCAGGGCACAAAGTAAAATAAAAACAGTTCACATTAGCCTCAGTCTGGGTCGACGTTCTGGTGTCAATCAGTGTTGAATATTAATGCTGCAGTATTTATTCCAGATTAATAAATATCTGCACACCGATCCACCCAACAAACAATCCAGAACATTACTTTCAGCTTTGAGGAGAACTCGTCTGATCTAAATGTGTTCTGTTGTCTCCTCACAGGAATCACTAATAGACTGCTACAAACCCACAGAGGTGAGTCCAACACACCTAAAATCACCTGTTTGATGCTCAAACCGTTACTCAAGCAGCTGACGGGACTCCTCGGTGCGTTCTGGGCCGGTAAACGGGGGTTTGTCCGAGGTGGACTTAAGCTATTTTGGTGATTAAAGGTGACCAATCAGGCGGCGGCGCTCCCCGGACCTCCATCTGTCATGGTGCCGGGTCAAACGCTACAAGGACGTCCAGCCAGGTGGACAAACACCTCCAGACTCCCGTAATCCTCCCCCGAGCAGCGCCGAGGACACTTAAAACCCCGCAGAGATAAACAGGAGAGGAGGAAACTTAGAGGAGACGAAGGAGAGGAGGGATTATAAAGAGATGGGAGCTGAGGAGGAGGAGGAGGAGGAGGCAGTAATTAGGTCAGAGTCACCGCGGGTATAACGAGGTTTATATTCCAGCAGATTCTCCTGTTTCATCACAGACCTCCAACAACCTTCAGCCTCTTTGTCCTCCTGATTTAAATCTCTGTGGATCAGTTTTTATGCTCGACTCCTTCAGCTCATATCAACGTCTTCTCGACTCCTTCAGCGTTGTTTTGATGCTCACGTTAACCGTCTGACTGCTGCCAGCTTAACTCATTCACAACATTCATAAACATCTCACGCACCTCGTCTTTATTTACTGAAACTAGATATTTACATCCAGCTGTCTGTCATGTTTGCCCTTTATTAAACTTTATCCTACATGTAAATAATAAAGAATAAATAAATGTTTTGCATCCATCTTGATATAAAGTCTGTTAAACACAAACGAATCAAGTCATCAGACGGGCTTCAGTTTGTCAAATCAAACAGGAACTAATCACGTTTTTTAATAATCTTGTTCTTGACTTGTGGTTGTGTCTGACTCTGGGTTTCTCGCCTCCCTGCAGGACTTTGTCCGCGAGCTGCTGGGCAGGATAAGGGGGATGAGGAAACTCAGCGCTCCAACCAAGAAGGGCCTATAATGGTTTCACTGGGAACCACCAATCAACCATAAACTCCCGTCATCTCGGCTCCACCTCCAGTACCGAACCCACTACGACACGGACCGTCAGAATAATCCGCCGAAGCGTCATAGGAGCTGTTCTGCAACCTGCAAACCCGCACCAGTAAACCCATGAGTAGAGCACTAGTCGTCCATCCCACCCCCCACACAGGTGTATTATAATAATATCTGACTGTTGAAAGGTACGCAAAGCCAACGTGTTTGAATCACCACAATAAAAGCCCTGGAATGTGCCAGAACTGCAACTTTGCTTTTCAAACTAGAAGTCAAACAGCCATAACGAGAAGAGGTGGTCAAAAAAAACAAAACAAAACAGAAGTTGCAGTGGGTGAGAACTTAGCCGTAGCACGACGTAAACACAGCGCTTCATGATCCCGTCGTTTTCTACTGAGGTGTTTTTGCTGTTTTAAGCTGTACTGTATGTTGCCATTTATCGTTCATGTGATTGAGACGTGCTTTTTGTTTTTTTGTCCTTATTACCCGAAGCAGCTCTGTCCGTTCATTTTAGAAACACGCGGAGCTTCGGTTCTGTCCTTTTTGATCGTGGAGACGACGCCGTTAGCGAACCAGGCTAACGCGGCGTTTTTTTTCTCCCAGCGTTCTAGTTCACCACAGCGAGGCATGATGGGTGTTGTAGTCCTCTGCGTTGGGACTACAAGCACCTGAATGATTGGCAGCCTTTCACTGGTCGCGTTATTCGGTGTTCTTCATGCTCATCACCGCACATATCAGCCGGTCATTAAGCACAAGCGTTGCTTCTCACCTGGTTCGCTGCTGACTGACAGGTGTTGCCTTTAAGGACATTCAGGATCAGTCCACCTTTTACTCAGAACCTCAAAATACGAGTCAGAACCTGAAGAAAGCTCCGACCTGTCGAGTCCTGCAGGGGAAGGTGTGCCAGAACTGGGAGCGTTACATCCGAGAGCTCAACCCGTCATTAGGGCGACGCGGTGCTAACACACTGATCGTTTGTTGAGTTTGTGAAACACCTTGGAGTGGGCGCAGCATTTTAAGACGTTTTTTCCAGGTTGCAGAATATATGTTGTAATTGCATAATCCCAGTTTTAAATGGTTGGATGGACTGCGGCTGCTCCGACACACTCAGAAACCCTGTAAGCTCTGGAACAATCATGACTCTGAGAGGCCCAGTTTCACTTTAGTCAGTGGAGCAGATCGAAACCTGCGATGTGACGCAGTTACAGCAGAAGGTGATGCAGCCGAATGCGACGTCACGGAAACGTCAAAGATTTTTACCCTTTAGATTAAATACCCAAAGTAGGAACTCAATAGAAGTCAGTCTCTATCCTTCTCTCATCAAACTTGTCCTGGTGTAGAAGCTCTTGATGATGATGTTCTCTGGATGTTCTCCTGCTGGAATGTTCCTCTTCT
>NW_007578907.1:242194-245953 GCF_000690725.1 Stegastes partitus | reverse complement strand
GCTGGACTCAGTTTGGTTCTTTGAGTTTCTACTTTGGGGCCTGAAGTTTTAATATCGTCTTTATGAAGTTTTTTAATGTTCAGAAGAGAAAACACTCGACTGCTCAACGTAGAAATAAAACCAGAGCTGTGAGGTGATGCAGTTTATAAAAGTTTGACGTGTTCCTGATGTTGCACTCGGCCGTTCTCCTCCTGCTGTCGACGCTAAACCCTCAGCTGCCAAAGACAAAAGCAGGGCAATGGTTCATGTTAACACAACACTTGCAAAGCACCCGTCTTGCATGCGAACAACGGAGACAAAACATCGATAAAGAGTATATTATAAACTTATAATCAAGCAAAAAAGACTTTTTTGACTTAGCTACCATGTATGACTTTGTAGACCTTTTTGTGTTGAGACAACGTGGCCGACACGTTGGAGAGAATCCAGGAAATTTTAAAAATGGTGCTGTTTTTGATGTTCTTCCCAGAATCCGGTTGTACAAAAGGCGTTTTCACTGTCGACGGACGCCAGAGAAATGTGTCTGTCTTTGCCGATGGAGTCTAAAGCGACGCCCTCTTTGCATTTCTGTTCTCCCACCTGAGCTGGACAGGTGTCAGCGGTCGATTTGTTCAAGCAGATCAGGTGTTTTCCGGCTCAGCGGACTGAAAGCTGCAGAGGAAGCCATTATGGGCGTCCGGGATTCGTGTCTATAGGATTTTTCTTTGAAGAAACAGTTCAGGGGCTAGAGGCTGATATTTTATAATTTATGGGATTTCAGAGTATTTTGAAAGTGTCCATACTAGAAAGCGTTGCGTTTGCATGTATTTTTAAAGTAGCATGTTGAGGGGGAACATTTTCTTGGCCTAAAAGTTTTTATTTCACGAGATGAAACACTTTCCTTTTTTATACCTTTATTATTATTATTATTATTATTACAATTATTAGGACTAAAAGATTCAGTTTTTCAGCTGCAGTTTTGTTTATCTGTACATCACCAATAAGCGTTCTTGTTTTTAAACTGTAATGTGGTGTGTGGTTTGTTTTTGCTGATAATAAAAATGCAGAATGACTCTGTACTGTTTAAAGAGACGTCCTACTGGTGTGGTTTGTCATCGCTGAGCAGCTCAATCGGGATGTATAGAAGTCCTGCTACCACGATTTCAATATCAGTTCTCGTTTTCCTGAGTGCAAATGTTGAATTAAAACAGTTTCCCCCCTGTTGCTGCCCTGCAGGGACACCAGCGCTGCATCCTGGGCTTAGCTCCGCCCACGACAGCTGTGATTGGTCAAAAGAAATACAAACCAACCAGAGTTTTTTTTCCCCCTAAAACATTATTTACAATTTTTCAGTCCTGATATATAATTTTTCTTTCATATGATGGCAAAAACCTGTAAAACAATCCTTTTTAATTACATTATTATTTATAGTTTTTGACTTTTTTTGCAGTTAACATGTTAATTAATGCTTTTTTCTATGAGTTTACTATATATTACCTGTACTTTAAAAAAAAACAGGGACAATCTCTTTAAAAAAAAAAATCTGAAAAATTACAAATTTTCAATCCTTAAATACACAGAAATTTTAAAAATTGAATCTGATTTTACTACATATTAGCTGTAATTTAACAAAATGCAGGAAATCTATAAAATAACTGTTGAAAATGTATTGATATATTTACTTCCTGATTTTTCTTTCAAATAACAGCAATTATCTGTAAAATATTGGGGGTTTTTCTCATTTAAATATTGTATAAGACAGTGTTATTTTACACTCAACCACTACAAAATAATTTTTAGAAAAAACAAAACAGGAATTACCATCTATAAAAATACAGATTTTAAATGTGGATGTTATTCACACTTTGGGCCTTTAAAAAAAATATATATATATATATATATTATTATTGTTATTATTATTATTATTATTATTATTATTATTTTAATGGTTATCGTGGAAATTAAAATGTTTTATTTTGTGCTTCTATTTTAAATTTGTTCTGACAAAGCGAGAAACTCTGTAGTATTATATATTCTTTTTTTAAAATTACAGACAAAAACTGGTCAAAACATTCACTTCCAATAAATCGTTTCATAAAAATTCCCTTCAATCTTTTTTATACAGTCTGAAGACCTGTTTCGCTGTAAGAGAAATAATTGAGACAGAAGGTTCATTAATCCGGCGGAAGGCGATCAGATTTTGGCAGACGACGACTTTTTCTCACCGAGACGCTCAGGTGGGTTCACCTGAACCAATCAGCTGTCAGCACACCCACCTCTCTAATAAACAAACTGGGTTCATTTTAATATTCTGTCTGTTTTGGGAGCATGAAGGCAACCAGCTGAGAGTAACGTGTGCAGGAACGCCAGCAGGGTTTTCCTCCCCACAGGCTCTTCACATATTCATGCTGCCTGTTTGTGTGTCGGCGTTCGTGCACATTATTCAGATGAGCCGTGTGCACGTGAGCGAGCACCGAGCTGCTGGTTTACAGTGCGCTTTAGTAGGACATCCTGCACGCTGTCTGATTCTGTAACGAGCCCGTCAGGCGCTGACATTATTGCTCAGTGTTTGCATGAGTAGCCTTCCTGCAGCCCGCCGAGCCCCAGATGGACCCAGTGGCCTACTGTACGCTGTTGCCAGGCAGAAAGCGAAGCCGAGCCCACAGGCAGCGTGCACGACGAGTCCAGACAGGAGGCAGTTTTAATTTGATTTAATAGTTCTAATCTTGAGATTTCTGTATAAGATAAAAGCTGAAATGGACTCCTGCAGAGTGCGACTCAACAAAAAGGCAATAAAATAATAAAAACCCTGACGTGAACACAGGAGCATAAAAGAAGCATTAAAATAAAATAACATGAGAACAAAATGCACAACAGAATCCATAAAAACAACCCAAAGGTCGGTCCTGTTGATAGTAAAAGTAATAGTTTTATTCTTATAGATATTATAAATCATGTCAATCCACTGACGGTATTTAAATCATCAAAATAAATCATTATTTTACACATGTTTGCTGTTATTTGACAGAAAATTATGCATATTAAGGACTTCATAATTAATAATAAAACAGATTTTAACTGCTATTTCACAGATTAATCCTGTTTTGGTGAATCCCAGCTGATAACCACAGAGACGTGTCTGTTTGTATATTAAAGGCTAAATAATGGTAAATAACAGTTTATTATGATTTTACAGGTTTGACTTGTTTTGTCTGATTACAGTTAATATAAACCAAAAACAAATCAGTATATTTATAAATGGTGAGCTTCACCGTTCCACTGCGTGACCATAAAATTACAGTTTTATTGTGTTTAAATCAGATAAAAATACGATTATTCTATAGATTCCTGCCGTTTTCTTTCAGTTCTTTCCTGTTACAGTTTTTGTTGTTTTTGTTGTTGTTGTTTTCCAGTGTTGTAAACATTAAAGCATCAGCGTGTTGTCTCTCAGTGAAGCTGTGATGTCTGCAGCAGCTCCAGGACATCGAGCATAAAGTCGTCTTTGGGTAGAATGTCTGAAGTGTTTTTGTGATTCTTGGGGGAATCGTGTGGAAGAATGAAGCCGGACCCAGCGGACCGATGATCCCCGGCAGAGAACACGACAACGAAGGTCTGGTTCTCCGACGGCTGCTGCAGAACGTGAGGCGGTGAATCTGGGCTGCATGTGCCTTTAAATCTGTGACCCAGTTTCCACAGCTGGCTGCTGCTGAACCACCGGAGCTGGACGTGAGCGGAATAGTTAAAGACGGAGCTTCCCCCGGCAGACGGAACCCGGTCAGC
>NW_007578907.1:238021-240235 GCF_000690725.1 Stegastes partitus | reverse complement strand
GTGTGTGTGTGTGTGTGTGTGTGTGTGTGTGTGTGTGTGTGTGTGTGTGTGTGTCTTGAGGGAAATCCATTTAATCCACTACACTGAGTCCATTCAGTTTCCAGTCAGACGTGAGCGTTACAACTCTGCAGCTCTTTAAACATGGAGACCAACACGACTTTACTGCTGCTGGGGGCAGAAGATCAGCTGACGGAGGCAGTTTAGACACAACGGGTTCAAAAAGCTGAAGCATCAGCAACAAAATGTGTGTTTAATACTTTATAGTTGTTAAATTTCATTAATGTAATGTATTTTTTTCACATTTTATTAATTTTCTTATTTTAAAAAAAGATATTCTGATATTTTATTATTATTATTATTATTATTATTATTATTATTATTAGATATTCAGACATTTTATTTTATTTACTTATTTATTTTGTACGGAACCCCTGAATGACCACAGAGTGAAAGTAATGCTAATGCCAATAAGATATTCAAAGATTCGAATTTCCGGCATCAATAACTCCAGAGCCAATCAACAACCAGCCAAAATCGTCGGCGCTCAGGGACAATCAGTAAATTACCACGGCGAAAAGGAAATAATGAGGGAAAAAAAAGAAAACCTCAACAACATAACATGTATATTAAATGCTGCAGTACAACCAGAGGAAGGTTGTTGATGTGTGATTTGAGTTTGGTGGCACAACAAGCAATAAATGTCACGTTATTGAGTTTTTTTCAAAGCATTTCTTTTCGCTGTGGTAATTTGTTGACGGTCCCTGAGCTCCCGTCCGGCAGCAGGCTGCCCGTAGAGATGAATGTAATTCATAAAGAACGGAGGACGTCTCGTTTTGGGGGAAAAACAAAACAAAAACGAGTTTGGCCGGTTGTAGGTTGTTGATTCGCTTTGGAGTTATTGAAGTACGAATCTCTGAATATCTTTCCAACTTTACTTAACTCTGAAAGTGACATTGGTGAAAAAATATAACGCGTGGGAGCGAGTTATTGGTTTTTTTCCTCTATGGCCACTCAGGGCTTCCGTAATTTTGCATATTTAGTCATTTCATTAATATTTTTAAACAGTTTTGAAACACTTTTGTCCCCATTCTGACCCAAAAATCTCCACTCAGCAGCTCCTCCATCCAACCTTCCAGTTCAGTTTTATTCTATATTCACATATCATTCACAGCCTAATTTATCCAACATCTTATTATTTAAAAACATATTAGTGAGACAATTTGGGGATTTTTTTCTTTCAATTTGTCACATTTTTGTNTTCTGATATTTTATTATTATTATTATTATTATTACATATTCAGACATTTTATTATTACTAATATTATTATTTTATATTATTATTATGATGATGATTAAATATTCAGACATTTTATTTTATTTACTTATTTATTTAGTACCGAACCCCTGAGTGGCCATAGAGGGAAAAAGGTTTTGCTAATGCCAATAAGATATTCAAAGATTCGAACTTCCGGCATCAATAACTCCAGAACCAATCAACAACCAGCCAAAATCGTCGGCGTTCAGGGACCGTCAGTAAATTACCACAGCGAAAAAGAAATACTGAGAAAAAAACTCAACAACATACATTTATACTAAATGCTGCAGTACAACCAGAGGAAGGTCGTTGATGTGTGATTTGAGTTTGGTGGCACAACAAACAACAAATGTCACGTTATTGAGTTTTTTTCAAAGCATTTCTTTTCGCTGTGATAATTTGTTGACGGTCCCTGAGCTCCCGTCCGGCAGCCGACTGTACGTAGAGATGAATATAATTCATAAAGAGTCTGGTTTTGGGGGAAAAACCAAACAAAACAAAAACGAGTTTGGCCGGTTGTTGATTCGTTTTGGAGTTATTGAAGTACGAATCTCTGAATATCTTTCCAACTTTACTGAACTCTGGAAGTGATATTGGTGAAAAAATATAACGCGTGGGAACGAGTTATTGGTGTTTTTCTTCTATGGCCATTCAGGGCTTCCGTAATTTTGCATATTTGGTCATTTCATTAATATTTTTAGTCAGTTTTCAAACACTTTTGTCCCCATTCTGACCCATAAATCTCTCTATATTCAGATATCATTCACAGCCTAATTTATCCAACATCTTATTATTTTAAAACATACTAGTGAGACATTCTGGGGATTTTTTTCCTTTAATTTGTCACATTTTTGTTACCATTTTATTGACTTTTGGTAATTTAATTTTTTTTTTTTTTT
>NW_007578907.1:235739-237862 GCF_000690725.1 Stegastes partitus | reverse complement strand
TCTTACATCCCCCAAACCTTCCAGACTTGTTCCTGCCAGTACTCTGAAGGAGTTTACGTACTTTTCCTTCTCACCTCTGCGTTACTGTAACAGATGCTGTGATTTATAACAAACCATGTCTCTGCAGGCCAGAGTGGATCACAGCAGCTCTGCGGTGTGATTGAATTATTAATGCAATAATCATCATTCCAGACGTGATGAGAGCTCATTAATGTGAGGTGTCAGATGATCGGAGGAGATAAATATAGAAGAGAGACAAATAGAAACCCCAGACGGAGCCTCCACGTTGTGTGTTTAACACTTCACGGCTCCGACACAACATCAGACGACAAAGGCTGCGACAACAGGACGGCAGCGCTGCAGGATTAATGCAGGATTTGGGTTTAATGGCACTATTTACTGAGATCACAGCCATATGTCTGCCCTGGTGACTGACGGACAGGAAACAGCTGAGTGGTGGGACGGTGGTGGGGGGTCTGTCTGTAGACTGTCTGTCTGTCTGTAGGTCTGTCTGTAAACTATCTGTCTGTAAACTGTCTGTCTGTCTGTCTGTCTGTCTGTCAGTCAGTCAAACATCCCGTCTTCCTCCATCTGGTTAATGCAGATCACTCCAGAGGATGTTTTCAGACTTCAGTGAGTCTGTCTGTCTGTCTGTCAGTCAGTCAAACATCCCGTCTTCCTCCATCTGGTTAATGCAGATCACTCCAGAGGATGTTTTCAGACTTCAGTGAACCAGAACCAGGACCAGAACTCTGAGGTTTGAAGCAGAACCGTCTGAATGCTGATGATGCTGCTGCTGCTGCTTGAGGTAACACGAGGATACAGATCAGAGTTTCCTCGAATTTTGTATAAAGATCTTCAGTTTGATGTGATAGAGGAGGAAAGAAACCAGAAAATGTTCACACTGGAGACCAAAACGACAACAAAAAATGTGCAAAATGACCAAAAAGAGACACAAAATGACCACAAAGAGACAATAAATGACCAAAACGAGACAATGAAAGACCACAAAGACACAATAAAAGCTGAGAGTGACTGTTGTCTGCTGCTGAAGGTAACATGAGGACAGCAAAGAGACACACAATGACCAAAAAGGAGGCACAAAGTGACCCCGAAGAGACACCAAATGTTCACAAAGAGATAAGAAATGACCAAAAAGAGATATAAAATCACCCCAAAAAGACAAAACACCACAACAAAGACACACAACACGACCTCACAGAGAGCAGAGAGCAGCCGACTGCTGCTGCTGGAGGTAAGACGAGGACACAGACGAAGCATCCGAGGACGAACAGCAGCGACACAAAGCAGCAGACGGAGGCTGGAAGGAGGACGTGGACGGAAGGAGCTGGTCCAGGTGACTGAGGAAGGACTGCAGGACGGAGAGGAACCGAGTACAGATACTCAGGTTCAGGTACTCTGAGTAAACATCGAGTGAAAACGCCAACAGCAACTGAAAACGACTGATAACTGTTTAAGCTCTGACTGGAAACAACCAAACTGAAAGCAACAAAAGAGACGGAAAACAGTGAGTGAAAATGACCGGAAGTGACCTTAAACAGCAGCTGTGACTAAAGAACAACGACTGAAAACGACTGAGAGCAGCTAGAAAACTATTTAAGCTCCGACTGAAAACAACCAAACTGAAAATGACCTAAAACAGTGATTAAAAATGTAAAAAACAACCATTACTGTCAACAACTGAAAAAAACTAAAGTGAACTCAGTGACTGAAGACGGCTGAAAACGACAAACAGCAGCTCAGTAATGACCGATGATGGAAAACAGTCTGTAAACAACTAAATAAAAATGAGCAGGATGATCAGTTCTTACTGAGGTCTGACGGTTTAATCGTTTGTTTCTGGACAGAGGATTTAATCTGATCTGATGTTTGTGGACCAACAGTCGAACACAAAAACACAAATTAATCCACTTGAACCGACCAGGACTACAACCCTCCAGGTCCTCGGTCTGCTTTGCTCTCTAACAATCAGCAGATCAACACACACCGGTCTTGTCTGTATTTTTTATTTTATTTTATTTTACAGATTGTTCCATTTTTGTAAACAGTGAAATAAAACCGTCCAAAACCATTGATGATGTCGACGTTAAAATCTGTATTTT
>NW_007578907.1:229188-233145 GCF_000690725.1 Stegastes partitus | reverse complement strand
CTCTCCGTCCTGCAGTCCTTCCTCAGTCACCTGGACCAGCTCCTTCCGTCCACGTCCTCCTTCCAGCCTCCGTCTGCTGCTTTGTGTCGCTGCTGTTCGTCCTCGGATGCTTCGTCTGTGTCCTCGTCTTACCTCCAGCAGCAGCAGTCGGCTGCTCTCTGCTCTCTGTGAGGTCGTGTTGTGTGTCTTTGTTGTGTTTTTTTTGTCTTTTTGTGGTGGTTTGTATGTCTCTGTAGCCATTTAGTGTGTTTTTGGGGTCATTTCTTGTCTCTGTGTGAACATTTTGTGTGTTTTTGTGTCTCTGTTTGGTCATTTTGTGTGTGTTTGTTGTGATTGCATGTCTGTTTCTGGTGGTTTGTATGTTTTTTGTGTCTCTTTTTGGTCTTTTCTTGTCTCTTTGTGAACATTTAGTGTCTCTTTGTGGTCACTTTGTGCCTCCTTTTTGGTCATTGTGTGTCTCTTTGCTGTCCTCATGTTACCTTCAGCAGCAGACAACAGTCACTCTCAGCTTTTTGTGTCTCTTTTAGGCGACCATGCATGTTTTTGTAGCCATTTTGTGTCTTTTTATGGTCATTTTGTGTCTCTTTGTTGTAATTTTATGTCTTTTGTGTTGGTTTGCAAGTTTTTGTAGACATTTAGTGTCTTTGTGGTCTTTTTTTTTTTTCTCTTTTTAGTCTTTTTGTGTCTCTTTATGCTCATTTTGTATCTTTTTGTTGTTGTTGTTTTGTGTCTTTCTGTCGTTTTGTCTCCAGTGTGGATATTTTCTGGTTTCTTTCCTCCTCTATCACATCAAACTGAAGATCTTTATACAAAATGAGACATTTGAGGATCCACATTTTTCACCATTTTCTGATATTTTAGAGACAAACAGCTCAGAAATTCATCCAGACAATAATAATCAGTTAAAGTGACGATCAGCTGCAGCTCTGACAGTTTGCTGCAGGTCTAATAATTAATCCAGTCTGTGGCTCAAAGTGAAACAAACACGTAACAGCAGCAGAACAACTGATTCAGTTCAATAAAGATCATTTATCTCAGATGTTGGTCAACAGCAGACCGACAGGCTGCAGTTTGCTTTTAGCTCCAAGTTTCAGTCAAATATCTGCTTCATGTCAAGTCACTGATGTTTCTGGACAACATCTGAACCAACAAACCAACATGTTTCTGTTCAGTCTCAGTTTATCAGGTCAAAATAAAACCAAAACAAAGGCCTAGAAGCTACAATATCCTTTAGATGATAGAGACATTTAGTGTTTAAACAGCCTGAGATGAAGCAGCAGCAGTGAGCGGTACCAACCTGTACCGAGCTGGTTCTGAACCCAGAACCACACATGTCAGCAGCAGTGGAGCAGTTTGCTGGTTTCAGGTGTTTCTCTCCTCCAGCAGGTGTCAGCACCAGCTCTCTGAACTCACCTCTGATCCACTTTCTGCACTTTGTCCCGTTCAGAACTCAGCAAACACACTTCTAGAAGCAGGAAAACACCTTTGCCTCCATTTCAGTCGCTTCCGGTGAACCTGCAGCTGCGCGGCGCACCTTGAGCACTTTTACGCAAACTGCCCCAAACTACAGCTCCGCTCTGCGCACTAACAGTGTTTGTTCGAGTTACCTACCGACAGGTTGTTCCGCGTCCCTGGACCGGGCAGGGCCCCCACCTGTCCGGGGGAGGGGCCCGGGAGCCGCCGCTTCACGGCTCCTGCCGCTGATCCCGTCAGCTGACGTCAGGAGAAATGGCGGAGCAGGATGGCAGCGACTCATCTCCGGAGTCCCAAGGTGAGTTCACGCTCAAACTTTTCCCCACAAACTTGCTCCCGGAGCGGCCTGCGACCCGCGGGGCTCCGGTCCGGTGCAGCGGGCCGCCGCGGGTTCTGTGTCCGTGTTTGGACGCCGAGTTCCGGGCGGGCCGAGCGTCGGAGCCGGTCGGCCGGTCACGGGAGAAGGATTAACGATCAGCCAGCTCACCCAACCGGCTGTCTCACAGCACACACGGAACAAACTCAACTCCGCAAACTCAGCCGCTGGTTCACCTGTTTGACGCAGTTTTGCGCGCTTTGCTGCGCACCTGTTGCTGCCGGCAGAGGACAGGTGAACCAGGACAGGTGAACCAGGACAGGTGAGCCTGAGCAGGTGAACCACCGCGGCTCGCCTCCTTATCAGAGTCTGTGTGAGCTGCAGGTTGAAATTCACTCTGAACACATGAACACGCCTGAAGCCGCTTGGAGCGGCTGCGTTCTGCTGGATCTGATGTTCAGGAGTGAATCTGTTTCTCTGGTGTTTAACTGAAGCTTCGTCTGAGTTTCTGGTCAAATATCTGCATTGAAGGATCTCAACCTGAAAATCTAAACTGGTCTCATGTCTTTGGACTAAAAATAATATTTAATTCTAACTAAATTCTATCCAACAAACAAACTAGAGAGCTGTGAACCAGACTGTCCTCCACAATAAAACTATTTTAATTATTTACTAATCGGTAGCAGAAAGGGTTTTAAAGTTAATCAAGTTCATTATTCAATATTCATATTATTATTTTAAAAACTGTACATAATTACTGAAATTATAATCACAAGTTTTTAAGTTGGCAAACACTTAAAAAAAAATAAGTTGCTCTAATTTATTTTTATTTTTTTCAGAAGCCTTCATGTTTTTCATGTTTTTGTTCTGGTGGCTTTAAAGAAATGAATTCATTAACTGTTTTAAAAATAAACGTTGATCTGCAGTTGTGTATTTAACACACAATAATTAAACAGTGAAAGCAAAAGCAACTAATTTCAGCAGCTCCAGTGTTCAGTCAGAGAGGAAACCTGAAGTCGTGACCTCAAGGTGAAGAGAAACGAACTCATCAACCTGAATTTTTTATTTTAAATCGAGTTTAAATTCTGAACAATATTAAGTTGGTGCAGCTTCATGTGAACAACCCGTAAAAATAATCATGTCTGCAAGTTTAAAGCTTTATTTAAATCAGTGAATTTGATCTTTATTCATCTGGTGAACAATAAATGATATGAAGTGCTGGAACGAGTCCATTAAAACAGAGTTTAGAGTCCAGCAGGTCTCTGATGTGCCGTTGGAGCTTATTTGTTGTTTCACTCTGAGCCACACCCTGAATTAATAATTAGACCTGCAGCAGCGTTTCCTGGCTCGGCTCCTGCCGTGGAGCTGCAGGTAATGCTTATTTCTGTTCTCCAGGATTTTCTGGAACAACTGTTTGGTTCTGAAACGTGGATCAGAGTTTCCACCGATGTCTGGTTTAGTCCAAAGATGTTCAGTTTGCTGGTCGAGGAGGAAAGAAACCAGAACGTATTCACATTTAGGAAGCTGCAAACACTGAATCTAATGTTTTAATAAAATTCAAATCTGCTACCAAAGTCAGAGCAGCTGAAACGTGCTTCATAGAAACTTTATTTATTCCATCATGCTGTCGGTTTAACTACAGTTTTTATTATAAATGTGCTGCTTTGTACAGTTTGTCTCCATAAGATGAACTTAAACGGTCATTTTACTTTATTTAGAGTGAAATTAATCATTTAGATGAGCTGATTCATGAATAAAATAACTGTTATTAGAAGTCCTGGTTAAAAAGAATTCCTACAAATACACCCTGAACATGAACGTTCTGCATTTAAAGCCTCCAGATTACGAGTTAAATGTGAAGAAGCTTCGCTGCAGTTCGGCCACAACTAGACCTGAACTATTAATAAAAAACGATGCAGTTAGTAGATAATTAACGCTGCAGGTCAGAGGAAAGCATCATGTGTGAGTTTAAAGTGTCTCTGGGGTTTATTAAATCCTCCAGCACAAGTTTTAAATCTCACACGGTGAATATTCTCAAAAAACACAAATCAAATCAAAACATTCGTCACAAAAAGACTTTTTTTAAAAAAGATATTTTCCTGAAATATTTCAGCTGAAGGCCACAAATGAAAACATCCAGAGTCACTGATGTGAAGATGAATCAGAAA
>NW_007578907.1:224925-226353 GCF_000690725.1 Stegastes partitus | reverse complement strand
CTGAGACGGAAAGTTTGATTCACATGATACGAGACGTGAGGTCTTCCTCCTGACTCCTGCCGTCTTTGGTGTTGCTCCACTGAAGCGTTTGTGAATCAGCTGTGGAGTGTTCTATAGCTGCTGTGTTTCCTGTGAAACTAATAAAACACAACAAGCAGAACTTAGAAACACTAAAACACAAAAGCCGCTGATTGTTGACTCTGCTCGTTCTCACGTCTGCAGAAGTGGACAAACTGGATGTTTATCTGCAGACTCAGACCCGACAACAAGGCGGGTTGCGTAGTTGTTGTTGTGGTTGTGCGTCGGTGTGAGCGGCGTGAGGAGGGCGTGAGGCCTCTCGGGTTAAAGTCTGAGTGTTGGGTTTCAGCTTCGCTCTGAGCTGCAGGGACAAAGATCAGATTCTCCTTCATCAACGTGTCCTGGATTCCTTCTCAGATTAGATTTCTGTGGAGAAACCGAGATCTGGACGCGTTTTATTGGTAAAAACTGAGAAGAGTGAGCTGCTTATTTATGGAAATATGAAGTAAAAAGAAGCTTTAGGAGGTCTGAACTCAGTCGGTTTGAGTCATTTTTAAATAAAAACGTCTTCAGTGTGAATGTTTTCTGGTTTCTTTCTTCCTCTGTGACGTTAAACTGAAGAGTTTTGAGGAAACTGATCCACAGTTTTCACCGTTTTCTGATTTTTAACAACCAGGAAGTGAATCTATAAACGTTAATGCCCTGAAATCATGGCTGCTCTTCAACTTATCGGCTGAAAAATAACTAAAATCCTCAGCGGATGATTTCGTGTTGCCTTGTTGTGTGTTTACATGTTTGTGTTTGCTTTGATTTCACATCTCTTGGTTTTGATTTAGTGTCTGTGCCGTGATTTTGCCTTTTTAGTCTTTTGTGAGGATTTTTCGTCTGTTTGTGGCGTTTCTGTGGTGATTTTTGCCTCGTTTTCTGGAGATTTTGAGTCTTTTGTGAGGATTTTTGGTGTTTTTTGTGGTATTTTGTGTCTTTTCATAATTTGTTTGCGTGTTTGTTTGGTGATTTACGAATCTAGTGATCATTTTACCTCTTTTTGGAGCAATTTTGCATCCTGTTTTAGTTGATTTTGAGTTTTTGTAAGGATTTTTGGGAGTTTGTGGTTATTTTGCATCTTTTTGAGGTAATTTTCTGTGTTTTTGTGGTATTTTGTGTCGTTTCATGATGCGTTTGCATGTTTTCTTTGGTGATTTCTAAACCTTGATGAAAACATTTTACTGTGCGTTATACCGTGTATGACTGTGCTTGTGACCAATAAAGACCTTGAACCTAATTTTGCCGCTTTTTGTAGTGATTTTTGCATCTGTTTTGGGGGATTTCATATCTTTGTGTTGATTTTGTGCTTTTGGTGGTGACTTTGCATCCTTTTGGAGCAATTTTGCATAATTTTTTTGTTGGTTT
>NW_007578907.1:221206-224003 GCF_000690725.1 Stegastes partitus | reverse complement strand
GTGTGCAGCAGCAGAAGTCTCCTCCTGCAGCAGCAGCTGAGTCGGTGCAGCTCTGAGGATGTTGTGGATTAGAGCTGATTTCTGAGCTCCTCCTCGCTCCGACAGAACCTCCTGCTGTCCCGGCTCGCGGCTCTGTTGTGTGTCAGTCCGGTTGTGTTGCTGCTGCAGCACTCAGAGCAGCGATGTGCAGCGGCAGGGCAGCAGCTGCTAGCCGCGTTAGCCGCTAGCCGGGTGCTGTGGATGCTCTGCAATGGGTCCAGGATGGAGGACGGGCGGGCCGGAGGCTGGAGGCTGAGGAGGGGCAGCAGCCGCTCGCTGATCCCGGCCCTGTTCACCATCACCGAGGAGGAGGAGGGCCGCCGGAGGAGGAGGAGGAGGAGGAAGGAGACAGGTACCGGACCGGCGGCTCTGGGTCCAGAACCGGGTTAGACTGGAGGCTGGACGGGTCTGAATGGACCAGATCAGAACAGCTGCATCACTTGTTAGTCTGTCTACTGTTTGTGGGTTTGATGGTGATTGTGCGTCTGTTTTGGTGTTTGAGGCAATTTGTGATGTTTTGTGTGTTTTTATCATGATTTTACATTTTTTGTTGAGTTTTTGAGGCAATTAAGCATCTTTCGGTTTGTTCATCATGTGTTTATGTCTCTGAGATCTTTTTGGTGGTCGTGTTCCTTTTCTGCACGTCTTCGTTGTGGTTTCACGTCTTCTTGTGCAGAGTTTGAGTCTTTATCTGGGGATTTTGTGTCTTTTTGTGGTGTCTTTCTATGTTTTCGTAGTGCGTTTGTGGGACTTCTTGGTGAGCAGAGAACAGAGCAGCTGCATATACTTCATTTTGATGAAGACTCTCTGTTGTAGTTTTGTGTCTTTTTGCGTCGACCTGAAGTCTTTGTGGTGATGCTGCTGTGGTCAGTCTGGTACTAGGACTGAGTTGTACCTCCTTTTATTTGGGATTTTGCATTTTGATGGTCATTTTTGTCCCTTTTTTTTTTTTTGGACTTCCGCTGTTGTGGTGATTTTGCATCTCTTCGTTGTGTGTTTGCAGCTTTTTATGGTGATTGTGTGTCTGTTTCTGGTGTTTTTGAGGCAGTTTAGCATCTTTTTGCGATGTGTTTGTTTTCGTCGTGTGTTTGATCTTCTTTTTGGGGGATTTTTGGTTGTTTCTCATCTTTTTGTGGAGATTTTGTGTCTTTTGCGGTTTGTTTTTGTGTTGTTGTCGTGTTTGGTGATTTCTGGCTGAACAAAGAGCAGAGGGAAACTGTANGATTTTGTGTCTTTTTGTGGTGTCTTTCTATGTTTTCGTAGTGTGTTTGTGGGATTTCTTGGTGAGCAGAGAACAGAGCAGCTGCATACACAACGTCTTCATTTTGATGAAGACTCTGTTGTGGTTTCGTGTCTTTTTGCGTCGACCTGAAGTCTTTGTGGTCAGTCTGGTACCAGGACTGAGTTGTACCTCCTTTATTTGGGATTTTGCATCTTTGTGGTCACTTTTGTCTCTTTTTTTGTTTTGGACTTCAGCTGTTGTGGTGATTTTGCATCTTTTCGTTGTGTGTTTGCAGGTTTTTATGGTGATTGTGCGTCTGTTTTGGTGTTTTTGAGGCAGTTTAGCATCTTTTTGCGATGTGTTTGTTTTCGTCGTGTGTTTGATCTTCTTTGGTGATAATTTTGGGGGGATTTTGGTTGTTTCTCGTCTTTTTGTGGAGATTTTGTGTCTTTTGCGGTTTGTTTTTGTGTTGTTGTCGTGTTTGGTGATTTCTGGCTGAACAAAGAGCAGAGGGAAACTGTATCTGCTGCTAATTTTGTGTGTTTTTGTGGTAATTTAACTTCTTTTTGTCGCATTTTGACTTTGTGGTGATTTTATCTTTTCATCTTGTGTTTGCATGTTTTTTATAATAATTATGAGTCTTTCTTGGCGAGTCTTCAAGGTGACTTTGCATCTTTTTAAGGTGACTTTGCATCTTTTTAATAGTAATTTGCTGCTTTTTTTGGGTGATTTCATGTCTTCGTGTGGTGATTTTGCATCTTTTCAGGGTGTACGTGTGTTTTTATGGCGACAGCGCGTCCTAATGTTGGGACTTTACATCTTTAATTATGTGTTGTTTTGGAGATTCATTGGCTTGTACTGTGTTTGCATGTTTTTACAGTGAGTGTGTGTGTCTTTATTGGCGAGTCTTTAAGGTGATTTTGCATCTCTTTAGTGGTAATTTGCTGCTTTTTTTTGGGTGATTTCATGTCTTTCTGTGGTGATTTTGTATGTGGAATGATGAGAACGAGTGGAAGCAGAGCCGCTGCACATGTTTCTGATGTGTTTGTGTGTTTTGACGGGGATTTTCCACCTACTTGTGGTCATTTCGCAGCTTTTTTGGGGGTAATTTTGCATCTTTCTCTGCTTTATGCTTGACTGATGAGAATAAACGTGCACCTGCGTTTATCCATCGGACTCTTGAGCATAGAACTACTGGTGTATTCGTATATGAGTGTATTTCTAGTATATTCCAGCACAAGAACTGTTGAGTAATGCTGATGTTTACCTGCAACAGAGAGTGGAAACGTGGAGCATTAAACTCCACATTTAAACAGTGAACGTGCGACAGTGTGATTGTGTTTGTGTGTTTGTGCTGTTTGCCGACTCATCCTATGACTCGGCGGCTCGCTGATCCAGAAGCAGGTGGCCGAGTGTGTTTGCGTCGGAGTTAAAGCAGCTGACGAGGCGACGGCGGGTCAGAGTGAGGACGGAGGTTAAAGCGAAGGTGGACTCAGGTTCACACGTGGGCTTGTTGTGACGCATCAGCAGATACAC
>NW_007578907.1:202426-217339 GCF_000690725.1 Stegastes partitus | reverse complement strand
TGATCCAGATATTGATCACGAATGAAAACATAATCACTAGTGGCAGCTTTAGTCGTTCACCAAACTCTGTATGAGCAATAAAACCTTTTAGGACTCCTGTCTACAGATGGTTCTGGTAGGTTCTGGAGGTAAGATGGTCCTTCTATTGTCTAGAACTTGTTCTGACCAACCACCATCACACACGCTGATATGAGCCTGGAAAGTTTAACCAGAATGCACTTTGTAGAGTTTTCTCTGGTGACTGATCAGAACCCAGAAGCACATCCATGGTACCAGTGATTGTTTCTATGACTCTGGGTCAGAGACATTAAACTGACTGTTGCTATGAGACATCCCATAATACTGATGCTACCAGCTGCTGACAGAGGACATGGAGCCCAACTCTGTCCAAAAAGTCTCCAAATAATGGAAAAAATTTATAAAAATTATTCAACATTGTTCAGTATTTTTCAAAATTTGCCAAACTGACGAACTCCAGTCTACAATCACTCAATAACTGTACAGAACATCGACCAAAATGGTTTAAAAATGTCCACAATGACTAAAGATTTGTCCAAAATTAGTTCAATATCGTCAAAAATGATGCAAGAATTCTCCTAAATGAACCAAACTTTCTTCAAGAGGACGTGAAATTTGTTTAGTAACTCAAAAATTCCCCAAAATTGCATAAAATCTGTCAACATGACTCAAGAATCGTCCATAATGGCTTTGAAATGTGTCCGAAACGACTAGAAACGTGTTCAGAGTGGCATGAAGATGATGGATTAAAGTCATGCATGACAGAACCAGGTCCAGTGTTCAGACTGAGACACCAGGATGGATGTAGAACTGATCTGGTGTCAGGTTCTACCAGATGTGTTCTTCCTCCTAAATGTCATGTGTCTATCTGCTGGACTGATGAGGCTCAGAAATGATGGAAAAACTCCATTAAAGTGATAAATCTGGACCCTCCTCTGTGGACTTCAAGGACCTGGAACTCTGGACCATTCACAGTCTGAAGGCAGAACTCTGGTCAGTAGATAAAGGTACTCCAGGTGTTCTGAGGAAGTTCTGGAGGAGGTTTTCGGGCCCTGGACAGCAGAAACCAGAGCAGCCTGAATGTCGTCCTGGATCTGTGATAAAGACTCTCCTCCTCCCTCCCTCCCCCCCCGTCGCCTCTCTGCTGGTTGCAGCTTACAGTTTAGCTTAGCATTAGCAGCGGCTAATCCTCTCAGGCTGCAGGGAGGACGGAGGCTGCAGGCCGGACAGCAGAGCTTTAATCGCTAACTCTTAATCTGCCGGCGCTGCTGCTGCTGCAGATGGTGGGGGTGGGGGAGAGGAGATGGAGGGATTAAACTCTCCCTGCTTCACTCTCTGCTGCTGGGGGTTGGACGCCGACCACGGCTGACCTCCTCTTCGCTCTGGAGGCAGCGCCGAGGATTCCTCCTCCTTCCCGCCTCGAGGCTCCGTGGACTTTAAACCAAGCTTATCTTCACCGTCAGAGATGTTTCCAGGAAGCAGGAACGCTGGTTCTGGACCTGGGATCAGACTCTTAGCAGCAGGACGCTAACTGGGATCAGCAGGTCCCGGAATAATGAGCCAGAGTCCAGGTAACGATGTGAACAGGTGGGAGGAGAGCAGCAGAGGTCGGACGGGCTCAGAGCCGAGCTGAGCCGCAGCCACACACATGATTAGAGGTTTAAACCGTCGTTCAGTTCAATATTCACAGACGGAACCATCTGAAGACGCCATCGACATGTAAAATAGGACAAAAGACGGATTATTGTCTTTGTCTCGCAGCAGTTTGTCTCTAAGATGTCAGAAAATTAAGAAAAATGTCTTGTTTTGTCCGAAGATGTTCAGTTTAGTGTCACAGAGGAGGAAAATATTCACATTTCAGAAGCTACAATCACAAAATGTAGATGTTATTTCTGATTAATCGTTCTCCTGCTCTTTGCAAAATGAACATTAACGGTCGCAGCACGACTGTAGAGATAATAAATTAAGTCGTAAAGATGCAAACAGGCTCAAGACGACCAGAAAATGATGTAAACAGAAGAAAAAGACGCTAAATCAACACAAATAAACGACCAGAAGGAGACAAAGCGCTGAAAACAAGAAGCAAAAGAGCTGCAAGGAGACGCTAAATGAGCACAAACAGCATCTACAGCAACAGAATCTACAGAAAAACATGTAAAATGAGTTTAACGAAGCAGAAGAAGACCAGAAATACATGCAAACAGAACAAAACAAATGTTAAATGGATGCAAACCAGTTGAACAGAGACGAGATCAGGGCTGCAAGTGATGATTGTTTTTCTGGATTAAACGTTCAGCTGAAAAATGTGGATCCAGAGATGTTCAGTTTACTGTCACAGAGGAAAGAAACCAGAAAATATTCACTGACGAAGCTGAATTCAGAGAATTTAAACTGTTTTTTATTAAGAAATGACTCAAACTGATTAATCCGATATCAGAATAAGTGAGTAATCGTTGCAAAATGACGACTGCAGAGGAACTAAATCAACACGTAAAGATGCAAAAATGACAAATAAACCTGTTAAAAAGACAAAAAATCAACAGAAATAAATGCAGAATGACTGTAAAGAGACGCGAGACGACCAGAAATGCAGTCAAACGGAAGAAAAAGATGCTAAATCAACACAAAACAACCAGAAACCCACGAAAAAAAGACACAAAATAAACAGAAATAGATGCAAAAAGAACAGAAAATTGTATTAAATGTTAACAAACAAACAAAACTGAAGGAGACAAACCAGTAAAAAGTAAAACCAGTTAAATCAGTGAGTCGCTGCAGCTCCGGTTTAACTGATGTTCTGAATAAACGGATCCTTCAGTTGTTTTAAATGTTCAGCTTCCTGCCTTTGAGCTGTTGGACTTGAAGTTCTGCAGCTTTGATATCAGACTGACTTCTGATCTTCACACATTAAAAGTTTTTCCTTTATGATCCAGCGTCCAGCCTCCGTCCTCGGCAGCGTTTCTTGTGCTGGTCTGAGTTTCTCGAGGCTGAAGGTCAGAATCCACTCGGCGGTTGGACCTTTATCGCGGAGCTGCTTCGTGTGAAGTTGACTTTGGCGTGTTTGCAGACGCCGTTGAACCGTCGCCCGCAAATAAAGTCGCAGCTATTCGTCGGCTTAACGAGCCGAACGACAGACGACGTTATTCAGGTCTTCACGGGCCGGGTTCTCCTCACAGATAGGGAAAGCAAACGAAGGAAAGACGAGACAGGAAGTCACAGCTGTCAGTTAAAGGAGTTAAACGAGCTGTGATGGATCCACAGGACTTCGTTTAAAGCTGCAGAACAATTGGAGAGAAATATTTTCCAGATCTTTGCTGAGCTCCTCAGACTCTCCCACTGTAGAGTCTAATGAGTGGATCAGATGGTTCTGTTTACACTGGATCAGAGGAGTCAGCAGCTGGAGTCAACCAGAACCACTCAGGAGAAGTTAGGAGGCCATGAAGCTAAGAGCATCTGATCAACACAACTTTCTACATTATCACTGATGATTCAACTTTCTGTCTGTATATTTATGACCCAGCAGGTTTAGTCATGTTTCCAGAACACCTTTAATGAATCTGTGATGTTCTAGTGACACAGATTCATGCTTCAGTGGTTCCATCAGACAACATTCAGAGTTCCAGGAGTCACTGGAGACCAAACACTGGTTTCTCCTCCTCACGTTTCGTCTGCAGCAGTTTGTTTTATTTCATCATGACTCTTCCTCCTCAATCTAAAGTCCTGGTTGTAGAAGCTCTGAGCACACAGACCTCCGCCCGCTAACCGCCCCGTCAGCTGCTCTTTATGACTTTAAACGTGAGTAAATACTGAGATAAGAGAACGTCCGGCTGCTGCTNGATTTCCAGTTTTATTCGAACAGTTTTGCATCTTTTTGGTGATTTTTGCATCGATTTGTTGAGATTTTTCCTCCTTTTTGTGGTGAGCTTGGGGGTTTTCAGGGTGATTTTTTATTTATTTACTTATTTATTGTGGCGTGTTTGCATCTTGGTGCCGGTTTTGTGTGTTTTCGTGGCCGGTTTGTGTTCTTGTGGAGGTGATTTCTCGTTTATTTGTTTTGAGCTTGTGTGTCTTTGATGATGATTTACAGTTTTTGGTGTAAATTTTGTGCCTTTGTGGTGATTTTGTGTTTTTTCTGTTCCATTTTTTTGAAGTCATTTTTGCCTCTTTTTGTGGTGAAGCTTCATATTTTTGAGGAAAAGTAAAAGTTTTGTTTATTTTTTGTGACGATTTCACATCTTTGTGGTGATTTTTATTTTTCTTAGCATAATTTTGCATCCCTTTGTTGTGGTTTTGTGTTTTCATGGCGTGTTTGTGTGTTTTTGTAGTAATTTTCCATCTTTTTGTAGTTTTTAAGCTTCTGTTTGTGAGTTTTCGGGGTGATTTCTCATCTTTTGATGGCGATTTTGCATCTTTTCGTGGTCGTTATGAGGATTTATGGAGCTCCTGTTGGGTTGTTGCGTGTTTGACCCGACGTGAAGCAGCCAAACTTTCCCTCCAGCTGCACCGACGTCTCAACAAAACTGACCTGATTCCCTCAAACTAAATAATTTGTGTCTGAACTCGATGCGTGAAGACGACGGAGCGTCTGGTCTGATTTTAAATAATAATTCTGTTTCCTTTCAGTGCGATGTGTTGTTGAGGTTTGTAGTTTCCTCGGAGGAGAAACGTTCATGTTGGAGCGTTTAGACCATAAATAATGGAGCAGAAGAACCAGGATCAGGTCACTGCTGCTTCTGTTGGTTTATTTAGAGACTAAACATACGTCTGCACTCAGAATAACAGTCAGTTTGTGTTTTTTGAAGGTGTAAAAACAGTGTTTGGGTTCATAAATAGTTCTAATTGCGATCATCTCATCAGTTTGGATGCAAACTCTGACGACGAGTTAACAAGTTCAGTTAACCACCACTAAGTAACCACAGTCAGCTGAAGATCTGTGGACAAAACAAGACATTTGAGGAAACTCTGATCCACATTTTTGACCATTTTCTGCCATTTTAGAGACAAACAGCTGATTGATTGATCCAGATATTGATCACGAATGAAAACATAATCACTAGTGGCAGCTTTAGTCGTTCACCAAACTCTGTATGAGCAATAAAACCTTTTAGGACTCCTGTCTACAGATGGTTCTGGTAGGTTCTGGAGGTAAGATGGTCCTTCTATTGTCTAGAACTTGTTCTGACCAACCACCATCACACACGCTGATATGAGCCTGGAAAGTTTAACCAGAATGCACTTTGTAGAGTTTTCTCTGGTGACTGATCAGAACCCAGAAGCACATCCATGGTACCAGTGATTGTTTCTATGACTCTGGGTCAGAGACATTAAACTGACTGTTGCTATGAGACATCCCATAATACTGATGCTACCAGCTGCTGACAGAGGACATGGAGCCCAACTCTGTCCAAAAAGTCTCCAAATAATGGAAAAAATTTATAAAAATTATTCAACATTGTTCAGTATTTTTCAAAATTTGCCAAACTGACGAACTCCAGTCTACAATCACTCAATAACTGTACAGAACATCGACCAAAATGGTTTAAAAATGTCCACAATGACTAAAGATTTGTCCAAAATTAGTTCAATATCGTCAAAAATGATGCAAGAATTCTCCTAAATGAACCAAACTTTCTTCAAGAGGACGTGAAATTTGTTTAGTAACTCAAAATTCCCTCAAAATTACATAAAATCTGTAACTCAAGAATCGTCCACAATGACTTTAAAATGTGTCCGAAACGACTAGAAACGTGTTCAGAGTGGCATGAAGATGATGGATTAAAGTCATGCATGACAGAACCAGGTCCAGTGTTCAGACTGAGACACCAGGATGGATGTAGAACTGATCTGGTGTCAGGTTCTACCAGATGTGTTCTTCCTCCTAAATGTCATGTGTCTATCTGCTGGACTGATGAGGCTCAGAAATGATGGAAAAACTCCATTAAAGTGATAAATCTGGACCCTCCTCTGTGGACTTCAAGGACCTGGAACTCTGGACCATTCACAGTCTGAAGGCAGAACTCTGGTCAGTAGATAAAGGTACTCCAGGTGTTCTGAGGAAGTTCTGGAGGAGGTTTTCGGGCCCTGAACAGTAGAAACCAGACGGCTGCAGCCTGAATGTCGTCCTGGATCTGCGATAAAGACTCTCCTCCTCCCTCCCTCCCCCCCGTCGCCTCTCTGCTGGTTGCAGCTTACAGTTTAGCTTAGCATTAGCAGCGGCTAATCCTCTCAGGCTGCAGNGTATTCTCTAAAATGTCAGGCCAATCAGAGCTTGTTCTGAAGTCTGAGCTGGACGACCCGTCAATGTGCGACCAGCATGGTCGGTGTCTGTTGTCATGTGGAGTTCAGGAACCTTCACTCAGACGTGTTAGTCTCAGTGTTAGACCCATTTAGCACTAATTCATTTTGTCCTATTTTAGCGGCGTGTTGGTAGTTTCCACGTCTAACCTGAACTAGACACCAGCTGTCGTCTCCCTGCTGTCCTTCCTGCTGATCCACCGCTGACCGGCTTCTATCGCTGTGATTCCAGATGCAGACCGGCGCTCCGTGTCCACCATGAACTTATCCAAACACGCCGACCCTGTGATTACCAAGCGCCTGTCCTCGTCCTCGGCCACACTCCTGCACTCACCGGACCGAGGTAACCAGCAGCACACAGTGTCCACCGGGGGTCTCGCTGAAGCTGTTTAAGGGAATGTTTTCCAAACTAATTTATCGATGTCTGTCTAACTCACTGTCCAGCACACATCAGTGTGTGCTTCATAATCTGGTTTCTTGGCCTTTCTTAAACGTGAGAAGAGCAACTTTTCGTCACTTCCTTCCAGCTTTTGTAACTGTTGCTCATCTACAGTGTCTAAGGAAGTGTTCACCCCACTACAGAACTCCCCTTTATTGGTTTTCAACATTGAATTATGCTTAAATTCATGTCAAAGTGAAAACAGATTTGGTCCAAATAGAAGCATCCCCATTTAATGATGCTGCCACCACCGTGCTTCATGGCTGAGATGTTGTGTTTGTGAGGATTATGGTTTGGTGACGAGCAAACATAGAGTCCAGCCTGATGGACAAAATGCTTCTCAACAACCTTTTCCCAGAGTTCTTGGGGTGTTCATCAGTCTTCATGGTGTAGTTCTATCCAGGATCCACCGGTGACTGGACCTTCTAGATACAGGAGTCTTTATACTACAGCCACTGAGACTCATTCACTGACCTCAGATGATGCGTTTACTGACTGTGGGACTTCTAGCACCGACTGGCTGAGTTACATTAGAGTCACTCTAAGGGAGGTGATGCAATCACTTGTTTTAAATTTTTAGTTTACAGACGTCACTTTGTAGAAATCTGTTTTGACATGAAAGAGTCGTTTTCTAAATTCTTGTCCAAAAAGCCAAATCAAACGGACAATATTTCAAACCAGCGGTGATGAACACTGTTTGTAGATCCTGTAGCTGCTGTACAGGACGTCCAGGACTGGTTCTGATTCTTGGGGCCTTCTGCTGTTTTGCTCGCTGGTCCTGGAAGAACCTTCACTACCTTCTAATCTTTCTAACGTTCTAACTTTGTGCCTTGGTGGCCTGGTCTCCCTCAAGAAGGAGAGTTTAATACGAACTCTCTGGAAGCTGCTGGTTTCTGCTGAGAACTGGTCCAGAACCAGAACTGTTGAGGAATGAAACCCAGAGCAGGAAGCTGCTGCTGCTTCTAGATGATCCAGATGTTGGTTGTTGAGCTGAAACACAAACAGCTGGTTGTGAAGTTTAAACTCCACTTCCTGTCGACGGATTCTGTCTGAGCTCAGTCGAGTCTCTTTCTGATCACATGTTTGAGTCTTTCTCGCTGTTTTCAGTCCATTTACGGCGTTTTTTATCTGTTTTAATCTCTTTCTGGTCACTTTGTGTGTCTTTGTGCTCATTCTGCGTTCATTGTGTTTGTTTTGCGTCTCTTTTTATTGGTGCGAGTCTCTGTGGATGTTTTGTCTTTTTGCATCAAGCATCCTTTTGAGCGTATAAAAGGCTGTTTTATTTTATTTTATTGTATTTATTTTATTGTATTTGATCTGTTTCTGTTCAGTTTGTGTCTCTGTGTGTTTGATTCCGTCTCTCTGGTCAGTCTGCATCTCTTTCTGGTTTCCGTTTTATTTATTTGAGGCCGTTTTGTGGCTCTCTGTGTTTGCCTTGAGGGTTGTTTTTGAGTCTTTGAAGTTGTTTGTTCTCTGTTTGCATCTCTTTCTGGTCATCTTGCCTGTTTTTTTGCTCATTTTGTCTCTTTTTTTATTGGTTTGTGGGGTTTTCTTGCGTCTAGTCGTCCTTTTGTGTGTCTGTAACGTTGTTTTAGTTCTGTTTTCACCTAACCAGCAGCTCTTTGTGGTTCATTTTCTCCACTTTCTGGTCTTTATGTGTGTCTCGGTTTGTGTGTCTTTGCCGTTGTCTCATCAGTTCATCATGACATCAGTTAGTTTGACTCCCAGTAAACGTTCTGGTAAATCAGTCTGCGTCAGTTTAAGGTGGTGGAAACGTTCTCGGGTCGGTTCCTCCTGCAGAACACTTTCACCTTAAAGCCTTTATCAGCTGATTTTAATGATTAAGCTGATATCACCGCACAAATTAGACTTGGGAGTGACGGTGACCTACATACGAACGAATTAGAAATTAAATTAAATAGAAAAGATCAGCACCACGTTTTCTAAAGCTACAGCCTGCAGATAGTTTAGCTTGAGTCTGACTGTGTCCAGAGGGAACAGAACAAAACCACAAACTCAAACATTAACAGTTTCATCCATTTTCCAACAGCAGAAGTTGAGGTTTGTTGTGTTTCTTGTTGTCAGCAGGAGTTTTGACAAACAGCAGAAACTCAGGCTGAAGAAAATCAGTTTTTAAAACCGTTCGAGTCGAGCAAAGTGCTGCAGATTTCATACAAGTATGTGCTTAAAGAACAGAGAACAACTTGCATAAATTGTTAAACTCTAAGATTGAACTCTAAGATTAAATAGATATAAAATACTGAAGTATTAAGAGCAATAAAAGCAACTGGAACATGCATACGTGTGGATTTCCCTGAATGGAGGAACGTTTGATTAAGAGCAGCGTAAAGAAGAAACAGTCGGAGGATCTGAGCAGTGAAACCACAGCCAGCGTTTCAGGCGTTTGTGGGGATTAAAAAACTGAGACATCTGAAACCGACACGAGTGGGAAAGCTTCTCAACCAGCTGCTGACTCAAAATCTGAGAACAAACGTGATCGAATCCTCCGCAGGAGAGAAAATAAGCTCAGAGTGTTCTGTCTGTGCTGACTCAGCCTCCGGTCATTGATTATCTCTGTGTGTCGCTGACAGGATTACACATGAGAGCAGCTTCTTCTCCTGTCATAAGCAAATCTCAGCCCAAACCCGGTCTGGGGAGGAGCAGCCAGCACAGGAACACAGGTGGCTTCTGGGAAATGACCGCTTCCTCCGCGGCTGCGAACCGAACTCTCTCCTCCGAGTCCGTAAACGCCTTAAATTAACAACGTCCTGACAAACTGACCCTCCGCTCAGCTCCTCCTGTTTGACAACGATGAGCTTTGACATCGTATTTACAGAACAAACGCGGCTGTTTGCAGCAGCGTTCGTTTCATCAGAGGATCAAGACTTTTCCAGCGTGACCCCTTTCTCTAATCCTCTGTCGGATAATCTTTTTGTTTTTGTGGGAACACTGTATGCTGTTTTCATCCCGGCTGAAATATTAACACCCACGTCTCAAACAGACGCGTATGCATCATTACGGACTTAAAGGCAGCAGCCAAAACAAAGTCTGTGCATTCAGACGTACGCTAAAGAGAGGAGAGAGACTCGATTCTCAGCCCGGTTCTGGCTTCGCTTTATTCTCTGAAACCTGCATGTGTGGTTTGTGTCCAATGAGGTTATCATGAAGAATCGATATTTACCATCAACATATTCCTGCATGTCCACATGTTTAACCCTCTGAACTCCAAGCTGTTTGTTTTCTGTCTCGGTTTAACTGACTTTACTGCAAGATAAAGTCTTCTATGGAGACAGAACAACGTGAAGAAGGAGACAGAACTCAGAGATGTCTTCTGTCAGCACAGTTAGAACGAAGGAAACCAGAAACAAAACATTTCTGATCATTTATTTCTGTTGGTGACAGCTGAGTCGCTCGTGGCTTCTGGTTGCAGCAAAAGAAGTGATTGTTTTTTACCAAATCTGAGTTGATTTGTGGCAGATTTTTGAACAAGATGTGTGAAATCAAGTAACTGTGATGAAAATCTTCTATTTTAAGCTCTGATGCATTCAAGGACCTTCAGGGAAAGTTGAAAATCTGATGACTTTTTCTGTTTTTACACCTTTTTGACTGATAAATTATATCATTTTACATTTTAGTTGTTTTAAGCTTTAAGTAGGTTTTGGTGTTCAGAGGTTTTCCTCGCTTTGATTTCAGTGATTCTTGGAGGCTTTTTATCATATAAATTTGTGGATTTCTTGAAATCTTATGTGTGTTTCCTTGAAATGCTCATTTAGATGCCCGTCTGTGTGTTTGTGCTCCACTCTGGACGGTTTGTTTGCATGCAGGTGTAATACAGCAGCAGCTTGTGCATGCAGCAGCAGCAGCAGCCGTGCACGCTCCCAGCTCCACCTCACCCTGCCGTGTTTGTGAACAAACAGTGGTTCTGCCTCTCAGCCGATTGGTTTCTGCTGGTATCAGAGTCGTATCAAGCGCTTGTGTTTGTGTTCAGGGCTGCGCCGCCTGCCGCTGACGCCCTGGGAGAGCAACGTGGTGAACCGCCTGCAGCAGCCGACGCATTCCTACCTGGCCCGCAGCCGCAGCGCCATGAGTCTGTCCGGAGAGCAAACAGGTGAAACACGCGGCGGCCTTCCGGAAGCTCACGCAGATGTTCGGCTGCTGCCTCTGGAGCTCTGAGGTCGACGCTCTGGTCCAGGTTCAGCCCTGGTCCAGGTTCAGCTCTGGTCTCTGCAGCAGAACGCTTTCACACGTTAATCAGATTTGTTCAGACTTAAAGCTTTACGCCGTCTGAAACTTCCCTCAACGGCCTGTATCAGGCACCCAGAGCTCACACACACACACACACACACACACACACACACACACACACACCTGATACTGAGCTACCTCTGTTGCCATGGCAGCAGTAACTTCATATGATGACGCCTGTTGTCCAGAGTTTCCTACGATTCCTCCATAAATGATGAAAAAGTCCAAAACCATTTTAAAAAAAGTCTTAAATTACAGAAGAAATCTAAACTGACTAGAAACTGATCTGGAACCTGTTGAGGAATTACTCTTGATGCTGTTTTGTTCCTTCAGCAGCAGTGAGTTCACATGATTTGTGTCTAATGTTGAAATATGAATTGAATCCAGAACATCAGGCAAATCCATGTCTCTTCTTTCAAAAACCCATTTTGAGCATGAAAGAGTCGATATTCTGCACAGGTTTACTGTAACGTGAATAAAATGACAAAACTTGTCTGAGAAGTTGTTCAGACGTGACTCTTAAATTGTCCAAAATGAAAGAAAATATCCAAAACTGCTCAAAATCTCTCCAAATCGGTTTAAAAAGTTTCCAGAATGACTCGTTTTTTCATATAATGACTCAAAGAATTGACCAAATATCCAAAATGACTTGAACTGGAAACTTCATCTGTTCAAAAATACAAAAAAATGTCCAGAATGACTAAAAAAAAAAGATTCAGTGTCCAAATTGACATAAAAAATGACAAACAGAAATGTCCAAAGTGACCCACACCAGGTTTGTAGACCTGGAAGCAGCTTTTAAACCCACTGAGAGAACGAAGGAACAAACAGCAGAACATAAATGACTCTGATGATGGAAGCTGAGGTGTTTGTTCGTTCTTCTATCTGCTGTTTCTGTTGTGTTGCTTCTCTCTGCTCTCTGAAGATTCCTGCATGTGTTTGTGTGTCGGTGTGTTCTCTGCATGCTCTCTGGTGCTCTGATATCCGATGATCAGTAGTTTGTTCTGATAACGTAGAACCTCTTCGTCTCTGGGCGTCTCTCAGCACATCTGGATCCTGAACCAGCTTTAGGTTTCCTCTAACCCGATCAGTGACTGAGTATTTAACCAGCTGCAGTTTGTTCTTAGCCCTTCCTCCATCGGCAGCACTAACGCTGGGTTTCTCTTCTTCTCTGCTCCTGCCGAACGTCTTCTCCTTCCTCTGTCCTTTCTGCACTAACCTCCTCCCGGCTGTCGCTCTGGCCGGTCGTCATGTAGCCATGCCTGTGTGTCCTCGCTCAGTGTCCTGCCACCCGATGGGCTCCATGTCCTTCAAGGCCCTGCAGGCGGCGCCGCTGCCTCACTGCCGCAGCCACGACCGCAGCCTGAGCAGGGAGACGGCGTCCTCCACCTCCACCAACCTCCGCAGGAGAACCACCGGAGGAACCCAGGTAGGAGACCAGCATGGANCTGCAGACTCGCTGCTCTTCAACAAGATCGATGAGCGGCAGCGTTTGGCTCGTGAGCGGCGGGAGGAGCGCGAGAAGCAGAACGGTGAGTCGCCTCTGTGCCGCTTCATTCATGGCCGGCTCTTATATAAAGTCGGGCTGCAGCCAGACGCCCGTTTCCATGGATCCCGGTTACATAAGAGCAGACTTTAGGGAGTCTTGGTGGGTTTTCAGTCTGTTGTGCTGCTCTGGGTGTCGAACGCAGATCCTGCTTCTGGATCTGAAGGGATTTGCCGTTAAAGCTCCGTCACATGACGAGCAGCTGAGCGTCACGCTGCCGCCGCCGTGGCTGTGAACCTGTCGCTTTGTGTTTCAGCGGTGAAGGAGGCCCAGTGGCAGGCGAGAGAGGAGCGAGCTCGGCAGCACTACGAGAGGCACCTGGAGGAGAAGAGGAGGAAGCTGGAGGAGCAGAGGGTGAAGGAGGAGAAGAGGAGGGCCGCCGTGGAGGAGAAACGCAGGCAGAAGCTGGAGGACGACCGGGTACGACTCACCTGTCCTCGCCGGCTCACCTGTCTGGAAAACAGCTGTCCAGAATGACCACAACATGTCATCCACACGACTCAAAAATGGTCAAATAACGACAGAAAATGTGTCTAAAAAACCTCAAAATTTGTCTAAAATCACCCAAAATAGTTGCAGGACGACGAGGTACCGCTCACCTGTCCTCACCGACTCACCTGTCTGGTAAAAGTGTCCAGAATGACCACAACATGTCATCCACACGACTCAGAAATGGTCAATAACGGCAGAAAGTGTGTCTAAAACTCCTCTAAATTTGTCCAAAATGACCCAAAACAGCCGCAGGACGACGAGGTACTGCTCACCTGTCCTAACAGACAAATAAATAAACGTCCAAACCGTCCAAAAATGTCTGAAAGGACAAAAACTTGCCCAAAGTTACATGTAAAAGTCACTAAACTTGATTAACTCGTCCAAAATGACTCAAAGCGAATCTAAAACGACTTCCAACTTGTCCAGAATTTGCCAAAACATCGTCCACGACGTTCTAAAACTGCCCAGAAATCATGAAAACTTTTCCAGAGTTACACGTAAGACGTAACTGAACCTGATGAAGTTGATGAACTTTTCAAAATGACAAAAATTTATCTGCAATAATTTTTTTTTTAAACAGTAAAAACATCTGAAATCGTCTAAAATGACAAAAAGAAGCTGGAGAAGGACCAGGTGTGACTCACCTGTCGACAAAATCACAGTAAGTGTGTTCACAGTGACAAAAGCTCGTCAACAGTGACTCTAAATTCGTCCAAAATGACAAAAACCTGCNCTCACCTCTTCTGGATTCTTAGCCCCACACAAGAACTCCAGAGCATCCAGACTGTCTGTTTGGACGCAGCTGGCAAAAAGAAATAAATCTTGTAAATCTTAGCTTTTGATACCTGGATGTTGTAAACAGATGATAAACTGTCCAAAATGACTCATGTGTTGACCAGAAGAACTCTAAATTTGTCCGAAAATAACTAAAATCTGATTCAAATGCCAAATATATCCCCACAATGTGTCAACATTTGTCCATAATTCCTCAAAATTTTCTAAAATGACTCACATATTGTCCAAAAAGACAAGAACCCGATACATTTGCAGTGCATGTTCATGTGGATGTTGGAGAAAACAACCACATTAGACTCGAAAATTCATCCAAAGTGACTCAAAACTTCTTCAAAATAGCTCAAACATTTGTCCAAAATAACAAAAGCATGTCCAAAATAAACCAAAATGACTTCAAGTTTGTCCAATGTGACATAATCTCGTCCAAAATGACTCAAAATCAGCCTGAAGACTTGAAAACTGCCTGAAATAACTCATCATTTGTCAAGAAATTGTGCAGAACTGACTCAGAAAAGACCAACAACAAGCATCAAAATGTCTCCAAAACAGCCTCAGATCTGCTGAAAACGGTTCAAAACGTCTGACTCAGAATGGGTCCAAAATGAACAGAAGTTGGCCAGAATTAGTTGACAATTCTCCAAAGTCATTTAAAACTTTTTCATATCGCAGCGTAAACGTTCTTCTCTCCTGCGTCCAGCTGCAGTGAGTCTTGTTCTGTTTAAGGTTCGTCTGAGTCGGGTTCTGATCGATTGGATCAGTTGTGTTTTAGTTCTTCTCACCTTCAGAACGTCGACTTTTCTGCAGAACCCTGGAACCGTCTTTAGTCATGTCGGACCAACGTTTCCTCTGTTTCTGTCTGAAGCTGCAGGAAGCTGAAACTGCTGAGTCATGCTGAGTCATGACTCAGTGTGAGAGGAAACGCTGCAGCGACCAGCAGAACCAGAACCCAGAGTTTACTCTCCGACCTGCAGCAGACTGTCAGAAACATAAACACAACCCTTCTTTACAAACTAGAACAGTTTTAGTTTGAGTTACTCACAAGCTGCTGAACACAAAACGACCCACGTGGTGATTATTAGGACAG
>NW_007578907.1:199004-200106 GCF_000690725.1 Stegastes partitus | reverse complement strand
CTGATCATTTGAATCAGGTGTGTTGGAAGAGGGAAACATCTAAAACATGAAGGACTGTGGCCCTCCAGGACCAGGATTGGAGACCCCTGGATTAGGGGAACCTTAAATCAGGAGGTGACTCCCTGCAGCAGCTCTGGACAGATCTGTGAAGCGTCCAGCAGTCAGAAGGAAGGATGAGCTTCAGTCGCCCGTTGGTGACTGTGTGGGTCTCTGGTGGATCTTCATCAGCTCTGTCTCCTCTTCCTCCTCCAGCTTCCTTCTCTCAGTACAAATCGGAGGATGGTCGGGGGTCCTCAGCGGCCCGTCCCGGCTCCTCGGGCTCCGGGCAGACCTACACGCCGACGCAGACACCGACGCCGACGCCCAGTAGAACCACCACCAGCACCAGCCCCAACAACACGGCCGGAACCAGAGCAGGTGAGCAGAGACGTGACTGAACGGTGAGATGTTGGTGACGACCAAACCTTGGACGGAGTCGCCTGAAACTCTCACAAATGACCGAACAGTGTCTTAAATTACAACGATGTCTCCAAAATGTTTAGAAACGTTCCAAAAATCATCTAAACTTGACAGAAGTGACTCGAAATTTGCCCAAAATGAAAATAAAGTTTAAAAAAAATCACCCAAAACGTGTCCTAAACGACCAAAAGTACATGAAATTCATCCAAAGTGTGAAAAATGTGTCCAGAATGATTTGAAACTTGCCCGTAGTGCAGCACCAGGATCAGAACTCTGAGCAGAGCAGCAGAATCTGAAGGAATCTGCAGGAACAAAGAAGGAAAAGCCAACAAAGAAGAAGAGAAAGAGTCTGAGCTGCTACAGAAAGCCTTTCACAAGCCGAGGAGCTGCCAGAGCAGGAAGACGGAGAGCTGAGCTGCTGCAGAGCTTCAAAATGGTTTAAAAAGACAGAAATACAGACGTAAACTTTAATAAAATGTTAAACAAACGTTCCATCTTTAACGTTTAGTGTTGAATCAGTCGGCCCCTCCAGACAGGAAGTGATTATTTTCATGGAGGAAACGTCCAAATGTTAAACTCTGATGAACAGAAATGAGTTTTAATGAGTTTAAACAACAACCAGAGAGAATTTAATGTCACCTGT
>NW_007578907.1:189729-198625 GCF_000690725.1 Stegastes partitus | reverse complement strand
CTGATGAAGTCGGTCAGAACCAACACGGCGGTGATCAGACGCCGAGTCCATCTGGTCACACTTTATACTATTAAGGTCTTAGAAGGAAGCTTGATGTGTTCTGTTCGTCCTGAACGCTGATAATCCTGAAACACAACACCTGAGCTCCAGATCACCGGCCTGGTGTCTGGACGTCAACACTCAGCCTCACTCATGTTGGGCTTTTTATTACAGAAGAGATAAACTGAAGAAAAACAAACAGTAGAACTTTAAAAAAAAGAAACTGTTAACATGAAAAAGTGTAAAAAGTTGAAAATAAGAGCAAATATCTATAAAATGATCATCGCTGTAGCTGAAATAAATCCAGCAGAACTTTATTATCAAATACTAAAAGAACAAATCAGTGTTTGTAAAAATAAAAATAAAGATTTTGCATGTTTGTTTGCTTTTTTTTTTTACAGTCAACAGATGAATTAATACCTTTGTCTGTGATTTTACCAGATATCTGGAACTTCACGAAACAGTGAAAATCTGTAAAAATTCTTATAAAAATGTACATCATTTGTCTTAAGGATAATGACAAATATCTGTAAAATAACTATATTTTTAGCTGCTTTAAATTTTACGTACAGTAAAACTAATTTTATGTTAACAAATGATTTTTGACGTTCTTACTGTTTGTTTTTCAGTTAATATATAATCAGTATTTTTATGTGCTTCTATTAGATATAATCTGTAATTTATTAAAACATGATTCATATTTATGTTTTGCTTAATACACTTTTTTTTAAATAATAAATATCTGTAAAAATAAAACTTTTTGCTGATTTAAAACCAGTAAAACAGCTTTTTAATTTTAATGTTAAGGAACAAATGACTACAGATGTTTTATGTTATTTACAGTGTTGGGCTGTTTTTTGTTCTTTTTTTTATAGTTAACTTAAAAATAAATACTTTGTCAGTGATTTTATAATTTACCAAAACAGAAAAAAAATGGAAAATTACAGTCAGTTATTGAGGAAATTATATTTGATTGAAACTAAATTGAGTCTGATGCTGTTGCTGTCGGTGTTAAACCTCCTGCACCGTCCGACTCTGCAGGTTTTTATGTTTCTGTGAAAATCATTTCACATGTTGACTTTATTTACTTTCTGTCTCCTTCGGCAGCAGAAGCAGAAGGACCGAGACAACGTCAGGAAGTCGTGGAGCAACCTGTCCCTCCCTCTGACTCCTCTTCTCAGTTTACCGCCCAGCAAACGCTCCTCCTCCCCGGGAAAGAGGAGCGGCAAAGTGACGGCGCCCCCTCCTGGCAGGTAGGACGGCAGCTCCTGCAGCACAACCTGCAGAGCCGGCTGTAGACGGAGCTCTGGATTAACCGGAGCACAGATAAGGTGTTCCAGCTGGACGGATAGATGGAGCTGAGCAGGAGCGTTCATGACATGTTTGTCAGACAAACCCTTAATGAAACATAAAACAGAGCATAGTGCTGCTGCATCCAGCTCATGTTTATTTGGGATCCAAAACTGAGTTCTGTAAAATATTTTGGCTGCATTTTGTGGATCTCATGTCTTCAGACCTGGAATTTTCCATTTTTCACCCTTTTCACACATGTGGGTCAGAATTAACAACGTATGTGGCTTATTTCCCCTCATGTGGGTAAATGTCCACATGAATCAATATGAAGCAGCTTATAGCTCTGCACATCCAGAACCAACATCTATAACCAACACTTAGAACCAGACCAACACCTAGAACCAACATCTAGACCAACATCTTGAATCAACATCTAGAATCAACATCTAGGACCAACATCTAGAACCAACACCTTGGACCAACGCCTTGGATCAACACCTAGAACCAACACCTAGAACCAACATCTAGACCAACATCTAGGACCAACACCTTGAACCAACACCTTGAACCAACACCTTGAACCAACACCTTGAACCAACACCTTGGACCAACACCTAGAACCAACATCTAGAATCAACATCTAGACCAACACCTAGAACCAACATCTAGAATCAACATCTAGACCAACATCTAGGACCAACACCTAGAACCAGACCAACACCTTGGATCAACATCTAGAATCAACATCTAAACTAACATCTAGAACCAACATCTAAACCAACACCTAGAACCAACGTCTAGAACCTGTGAACTCCAGGTTCTGGTTCCTACCAATGATCCACATCAACATTTAGTCTAAAGATCTAAAAACTGGAACCTTGTCTGGTCCAACTTCACCACATCAGGTTCTACTAATGCTAGAACCTCAACAGTTGGTGAAATGTGACCAAAGACTGGATTTTAGTAGAACCATGGATCCATCCATAGATAGACACTGACAGGAACTTTATGGATCAACACCAGCCTGCTTTTAAAATGTTTTCCATTCTGATGGAACTTTCTGTCTGAGTTAAAACCACGTTTCACGGCTGTTGGAGTTTTAGTTCTGGAGATACTGAAGCTTTAAAACGGCTTCACGGGTTTTTATAAGTAAAAAATACAAAAAGTCTAAAAACATGAATTTCTCAAGACTTCTACAAAACTCACTTTTTGATCCCAAATAACTCCTATAAACTCTGGACAGAACCTGAGATGATCTGACAGTACTTGGTCTGTCTTCGTTCTTCTTGGACTCCACTCTGTTTTATTTCCCCTCAGACCTCCTCAGAAGTCGGGTCGTCCTCCCACTCCGAAGCTGCTCAAGTCTCCGGGGGCAGAAGATCCTGGAAACCTTCGTCCGGTCAGGATCACGCCCGACAGCTCCGACCCGTCCACGCCCACCAGAACCCAGCAGGAGGATGAGGAGCAGGCCCTGAGTCCTCCTCTGCCTCGACCTCAGCCGCTGGGACAGAACAAAGCCTCGACCGAAGCAGCCGGCGGTCAGTAATCTGTTGTCACATCTGGAGGGCTCCAGCTAGTGACGAGCTTTCTATCCAATAAAATCTAAATGTTTGTTCTTCTCTAATGTAAATGTAAATAAAAGGACATTTGATGAAATAAAATCTTAAAGAACCAACTCCTCCACTGTTTGATAACGAGTCAGCTTGAAGCTAAATGTCCGTTCTGATGCCTTGCAGAGAGCGTGAGCAGCCCTCCGGCCCACAAGCCTTCAGCCGGAACCACAGATCCAGAGGAGGCCAGTAGGATCCTGGCCGAGAAGCGCCGCCTGGCCCGGGAGCAGAGGGAGAAGGAGGAGGAGCAGCGCCGGCAGCAGGAGGAGCAGGCCAGGTACAGCCATCACCAGGACGGTAGAGTCCAGAAGGTTCCTCTGCAGGTCTGACTGCCGTTCTTCATGTCTGCAGACTAGCCAAGGAGGAGATGGCCCGCCGTAAGGCCGAGGAGAGGGCCAAGAGGGAGGAGGAGGCCCAGCGCCAGGCCGAGGAGAGGAGGAGGAAGGAGGAGGAGGAGAGGAAGGCCGAGGAGGAGAAGCTCCAGAAGGAGAAGGAGGAGGCCGAGAAGCTCCAGAAACAGGTCAGATAACAAGTCTTCACACCACTGAACACTCAGCTATGGTCAGTTTAATGTTTGACAAGAGCATCGTGGGAGTTGAGCAGCAACGGATCATGACACCTCCATGGAGGTTCATGACCTCCAACCAGAGCTGATGCGTTTAAGACGAGCTAAACAATATATTCTATCACATTAACCGATAATGCCGACGGAAAGAGGAGCTGAACGCGTCCTTTTAATGTCGCTGTGAAGCACATTTGGTACATTTGTTTGTAGGTTTGACGTTATCTGGACTCGTCTGAGCATCATTAAACCAAAACGTGACTAAATGTGTGCTTTAATATTCATATGAACCAAATCATGTCCCAATCCAGTTCTTTGTGCCGCCGATCTGGGTCATTCAATGTTTAATATCTGCTGATGTCATTTCCCTCAAGAACACACAGATCACACTACTGTAGACCAGCTGTAGTACCTGGTTGTTCCACCAGGTGGAGCCCCTCACTGTTTAAGACCAGAGGAGGCGTCACTCAAACTACATCTCATGGTGGCAGCAGAGGAGCATTGTGGGAGTTTAGCAGCAACGGGACCATGAGGAGGTTCATGACCTCCAACCAGAGCTCACATATTAAACTAAGTCAGGATCAAACAGGACACGGTTTCACACAGCCAGCGTCGTACCTGTTGCTATGCCAACAAATACAAACTCTGCATTGTGAACTCATGTGTTTCAGAAAGAGGAGGAGGAGTGTCGGCAGCGGGAGGAAGCAGAGCGACTGAGGCAGGAGAGAGAGAAGCACTTCCAGAAAGAAGAAGCTGAACGTCTGGAGAGGAAGAAGGTAAACGTCACTAATGCCAGCAACACATTTACCGTAAATTGTGGACTATGGGCGCACCTGAATATAAGCTGCACCCGCTAACTTTAAAAAGAAAACCAGTTTTGTACATATACAGGCCGCACTTGTCTATAAGCTGCAGGTGTCCACGTTGGAACATGAGATATTTACACAGAAACATGTTTTTGCATCATTGCTTAAGCCGAAATGTTCGAAGTGTGTGAAAGAAATGATAGTTATAGCTTATAGTCCGGACATTACGGTACATAACAACACCATGTGCAGCTTCTTGAGGTTTTGTTTCTGAACCCGCAGCGTCTGGAGGAGATCATGAAGAGGACGAGGCGCTCAGACACGACAGAGAAGGTAACGGCCGGGTGGAAACAGGCTTCATACAAATACCCGACTCCAGTGTGTCTGAGTGGTAAATTCTCTTTTTTTTTTTCCTTCCTGTCTGCAGAAAGTCCGGAACGGAGACGAAGCAGGTACCGTTAGAGTTCCTACTCGCCTCTAAACTGTCCTCTGAACCAACACAGTCGTTCATGTCGGTTTCTGTCGTCCGCAGAGAGTCCAGCTCCGTCTGCAAAGACTCACAGCAGCAACGGACGCCAGCCGGACCAGAACCCCGACAGCACAGAGCAGAACCACCCCGACCAGAGGTGAGAACTTTATACACTGATGTGACCTGGATCAGTCTGTTAAGAGCCTCCTCCAGAACATCTGGTTCTATATCTGCAGTATCTTCATCTACTGACCAGAATTCTACCTTCAGACTGTGAATATTCCAGAGTTCCAGGTCCTTGAAGTCCACAGAGGAGGGTCCAGATTCATCACTTTAATGGACTTTTCCCATCATTTCTGAGCCTCAGAGCTTCATCACAGATCAGTTCTGAGGAGGTTCTGGGGGAACTTTGATCACAGGTGGTGTATTCTCTATTTACTGACCCTCACGTCCGCCCTCTGGTTCTTTGTCTCCAGGGAGAACGGGGAGTTTGAGGAGGTGATCGAGCTGCCTTCACATTCCAGGTTGTCTCCTCCAGAAGGAGAGGAGGACCAGCAGCAGCAGCAGCAGGAGGAGGACAGGGTTCCTGTGGTGGCCTTCACAGAGAACGGCCTCCTGAAGCCTCTGAGAGACGACCTGTCCGCCCAGCAGGGACCAGGTCCTCCTCTAACTTCTTCCCTTCTTCATTAGTGCTCCTCATATGTGTCCGTGAATGTCCGACCAGCCTGCTCAGGGAATCAGCCACAACATTAGCACCAGCTGGAGGTCCTTCACTGGTTGGTCCACAGACCTCCACGGGCCTGTTTGGCGTCTCTGTGGTCGTTTTGCGTCTTTATTTGGTCATTCTGCATCTCTTTATGATCAGTTTTATCCTCTTGTGGTCTTTCTGCGGCTCTTTGTGCTCATTTTTTTAATCTTTTCGTGATCATTTTGCATTTCTTGTTGTTGGTTTCTCATATCTCTGTGGCCACTTTGCACCTTTTTGAAGTTATTTTGCAGCCCTTTGTAGCATTTTTGCATCTTTTCGTGGTCAGTTTTTGTCGCTCTGTGCTCATTCTGCTCCTCATCGTAGTGAATTTGCCTCTCTTCTTGGTTTTTTTGACTCTCTGTGGTCGTTGTTCGTTTCTCATATCTCTGTTGCACCTTTTCGTAGTTATTTTGCGTCTTTTTGTGGTTGTTTTGCAGCTCCTTTAGCGTTTTTGTGTCTTTTTGTGGTCGTTTTTTTGTTGCTCTTTGCTCATTCTGCTCCTCTTTGTAGTCGTTTGGCCTCTCTTTGTGCTTTCGTGTCATTTCTGTGGTCATTTTGCATCATTTTTCCAGCTCAAACTTAACAAACTGTTCACACGCTGCCTCATATCTCACCTGCTGACGGTGGTTTTAATGTTGTGGCTGATGGTTTCCACAAGAGCATCACGTTTTCTCCAAACATTTTCCAACAGTCTCTGGTCCTGTGTGCTGAACTGTCTCGCTCTTCTTGTCCCGTCCAGACGTTGCCTGACGCCGTCGCAGGTCGTGATGCTTCCTCACCAGGAGGTCGGAGGTCAGACAGGTGGAGAAACGCGGAGCTGTTGGACTGAATCAAACCCAGAACTCTCAGCGCCACATTCCGTCTTCCTCCCCAAGACGGCGTCTCCAAAGACCTCCCCGAACCGTTAGCTCCCCCTCAGCAGACTCTCTGGGGACGAGCCGGCCGCCATGTTTGCTGCGAGCGCCGCCCCGATGTCCCGAAATCACAGGAGGACATCGAACGCCTCGTCGTCTGTGTGTGTGTGTGATTGTGAGCGTGAATGAGATAATCAGCTGCCGAGTCTTCAGCCGTGATACTTGAAGAGTTTTTTTTTTTTTGTTGCTGTAGAAACTGAGAATCAGCAGAACCGGTACGAGAGGCTCAGAGTTATATTAATGCATTTATTTCTCTTTAACTGGAACCTCGTGATTTCAGCATTTCTCCTGACGTGTGATCAGAGTTATAGGAAGGTGCATGAAGCTGTGCTGCAGAGTCCGATGATATATCCTGCTGCGTCTCCAGTGTTTGAAATAGTTGTCGGGTGACGGAGTATTCTAGGTTTAATCACGACGAAATGAAAACGCTGATCTCTCAGGCGACTGAGGATTAGGCTGTAAACTCCTGATTTCTGTTTAGTTTTATTTAATTGCTGTACAGATGAAATGTGATTCTTTGTCGTCGCCCTCCTGCTCTCTCCTTTCAGTTGTTTTTTTCATTTGGACCCCCGTCGGAGCGCCGCCCTGCTGGACGCTCCCGGTTTAATGTCGGCGGTTGACTTTTGTTTTGGCCGAGCGAAGACCAGCCGGCTTAAAAATGATTAACTGGTGATTAGATGATTGATTTGATTGAAGAAGAAATGCTGCTAATGTTGACGTTACTTTGCCTTACTGCATCGTAGAAGGAACGAGACGTGACGTTCTGACAACATCCTGTCACCAGATTACAGCTGATGGACGTTAGATGGAGGCAGGTGAAGCACGCTTTGTGCTTTTCACTCTGTTTGCATTCGGTTTTTGACTTTTGCACTTCATCTTCCTTTGCTGTCCTGCAGGACCAACGACATGCAATAAAAGTCAGCGGTCGGTTTCACAAAGACGCTTCAAACTGGCCTACAGACTTAGACTTTTCTGACATTTGAGTGCAACACAAGCTGGAGCCTGAGAACAGGAAACCTCAGCTGTTGGTAATACTGTGGAGGAGTTTTCTGAAACCACAGAAACAGGCTCTCGGCTGAACTTTCCCTGTTAAATGTCGTAAACTTGTGAAGGAAACATCAGTTTTCTGGGCAGTCAGCTGAGTTTTTCACTTTAGAAAGGTCAGGATTTACCCATAATTCAAGGCCAAACAGTCGTACGTCTTTGTGAAACCCTCCCCTGATGTCTCGGTTATCTGCTGCTATCGACGCGATAACTTGATCCTATAAATTGTGTATAAAATATTTTACTAAGAAGCGAGAAGCTTTGAGACTAACTGCAGACGAACGGTGCTGAAGGGAGGAGGTCTGTAAACCTGACATCTCTGCTGCAGCAGCTCTACTGTTTGGCAAATAAACCTTTTTGAATTGATTACCTACTCAGTGATTGTGTCTTTGCTTTTCTCTGCCCTGATTTAGGGAGAAGGAACTTTTAGAACGTCTTCTTCGCGGAGAGGGACGAGCGTTTACGAGTTTTAAACTTCCCTCCCGATGAATTCAAGAGTGTCTGTAACTCCACCAACGAACACAAACCAGAGCGAGACAGGAAATATAAACAACAGCTTTCAGCAACACACAGAGAATCAGAAATGTCCCTGAAATCATTCACATACAAGAGCTTCGTATCCTCGGATGTGAACGCCAGCAAGAGCCAAAACCTCTTTTAAAAAACACCACAAACAGACTAACACCCAAAGAGACACAAAACAACAAAGAGACGTGGATCAACTGTTGAAGACGGCGTTTCTCTTCTGGTCCCAAACCTTTGCCTGATGAAGGTCGAGCGCCGTTCGACGTGTGCAGGAGTCTGTTTTCTACTTTCTGGCCAAACGGCACAAAAACACCAGTTAGACTTCTTGTGAAACACGTTTGTAGATGTTTCGTACATTTATTTCAGCGTAAACCAACAAACAGACGATGATGGAAAATGCTTTTCAGTTAATACAGAAACGTAGTAAAGATCTTGTTTTTTTTACATGTCAGGAGAAAAAGTCCAGTTTGGGAAGACTGAGGAGAAAATATTTACATGAGAAGACAGGAAGCGACCAGAACCGGTCTCTATTCAGTGTTTCAGCACATCTGGAGCCCCTGAAACCGGGTCAACATGGACCCGTAGTCAAACAGTCTAAGAGCAGCACCAGGTCCAGTTCACCAGTAGAAGGTCTTGGTGAGGAAACCAGCAGCGGCGTTGAGCCAGCTCCCACTGGAGTCCTCCTTGGCTGTGGTTCTGGAGATGGCCCGGTCGGCCTTCTTCTCCGGACTCTCGTCCTCTTCCTCTGGGAGGTAGTCGGGCAGAGCCGAGTTCTGGGGCACCTCCAGTTCGGACGGGTTCAGAGGGACGTAGACCTGAACAGAACAGAGACGACTGATCATCCAAATACTGTAAGTTGATCTGCGACAGAACTTTTGAAAGACAC
>NW_007578907.1:175228-189507 GCF_000690725.1 Stegastes partitus | reverse complement strand
ATCACAAAAGCTGTGGCACGTTAAATAACAAATAAAGTAGCTGATAAAACAGAAGGAGCTTCCTATAATCAAACTGAAACCGGTTGGACCTTTCATGGATCAGTAATAGAGATCAACTGTGGGCCAGATGTTCAGCAGAACGTGGATCTCTACTGCAGCTAACTGCTCTGTTTCATATCGGTTTTAAACTGATTAACCGTTCAGGCTTCGCTTGCCGCCTCCTCCGTTGAGTTCTTCCATCTAAAGAGTCTCTCACCTCCTCTCCGGCCTCGTTCTTCACCACCTGCTGGGCCGACAGAACCTTCGTGGCAGCGATGGCCGTCGCCAAACTCTGCAAATGAAGAGAAGAAAGTTGGTTTTCTTACTTCCTTCAGGTCCACAGCTCGTTACTCCTCGTTATGTCTTGTTGACTTATCTCACTGTCTGGATGAGAACGAGACAAATCAAACCTCCTGAGTCTCAACCAGGTCCATCAGGGGTTTGGAAAAGTAAATAAGATCCCTGAGTAACACTAGTCTGCTGAAAACAGAGCATCCTATGAGATCAGTCCTGGTGCTGGGTACCTCTGTAGGAAGGTCTGAGCGGATCCGGACCGTGCATCTCTTGGAGGCCATCTGGAAGGTGAAGCTGATCACGCCTCTGACCTTCAGCAGAGCCTCCTCACACAAACCCCGTTGGTCCTGCACAACGCAGAAAGGCTGCATTAGTCAACATGCTGGCGGTAATGAGACACGTGTTCATGAATGAATCCACTCACGGAGCTGTCCAGGCCTCGGATGTGCAGCGTGATGGACTTGGCCTTCTTATTGGTGGAGTTGATGAAGAACTGGGACTTCTTCCTCCTCTGCCTCTCGGGTGAACGAGGCGGAGGATTAGCGGGAGCGTTCAGGATGTCGTAGACCTCCTGAGCCAAAGCGGTGATGTCCACAGACAGACCCTCTCTGTAGGGAGAGATGATGGAAGTCTGAACATCACCATCAAGAGCTGCTGCACGCTGACACATTTATGAGCTGGAAACTAAATAGTATGATGAGGATGAAACACCTCAGTGGGGGTGTAAATACTGACACTTCTACCAAATATATGTATAAAAAAAACACACATTTCAGGAGTTAAAGATGGATAAACACCACTTTGTATTGCAGAACACAGAAGCAGCTTTATAACCCACTCAAGGAAAAGAGGAACCACGTCTTCCTGGTGTCTTTATGGGTCATGATAACTTTGCAGTCTCCACCTTTGACAAAAACTTCTCCTGAAATTACTTTAAATTATCAAAATTTGTCCAAAATAACATTTTTAAAAAAAATCTAAAATGACAAAAACCTTGTCCAGAATGACTCAAGTTTTGACAAGGACAAAAGCATTTAAACACACACTGAAGGAAAACAGGAACCAAATTAAAAGAAGTTGGACTGTTTAATGTCTTCCTTGTGTCTCGATGGGTCACAGTAACACTCCACCTCCAGCAAAGATTGAAAATTACATAAAATGTCCAAAATGTTTTAAAAATTGTCCAGAATTACACAAATTCAAATCTGCAGATCTTTAACGTCCTCAAAAAAGCAGCTACCAGTGAAGGAAAGCAGGAACCAAGAAGCGAAATATAGACTATTTACCATAACAAACTTTTAACTATGAAGTGAAACTGCTGCTTCATCTGGATAATAAACCTCAACATTAAATGCATAAAACATGGAATTTATGCAGCAAACTGCCTGACTGCAAAATTCACATACAGCCACGTGACAATGCTCATACATTAGGAAAACATGAAGCAGCCACAGGTGTCCTCACCTCGCCATCAGATTCTCCAAGCTCACCATCATTCCCAGTTCATTCTTCATAGTGGGGATGTTGGGAGGCAGCTCGGCCAGATAACGGAGCGTCTGAAGAAAGAGGAGACGTAAACACACAAGTTGGCGTAAAACTAAATGTTTAACTTTTGGGTTAAAGTGGGACATTCACAGAAACGTTGATCAATCTGTGTTCTGATGAAAGGAGACGTAAATAAATACGACTTTTCATTTCCTGCTTACTTTTGGAAAAGACAGCTCAGTCTAAATGACCTACCTGGATAAATGAAGTTAATAACAAGCTCTACTGCTGAGGTCTCCTTTCTCTTCACTCACCTGCAGAGTTGCAAACAGCACGTCTGGGTTCTGGTGGTCCAGGAAGAGAACCAGCCCAGGGAGGCAGCCCTGGTCCTGGACTATCACCTCTCGGTTCTGCGGTTCCGAGGCCAGATCCCTCAGCTGACTCACCACCGACAGAGCGTCCATCATCTCGGCTGACGTCACCGCACCTGGAACTGGAAGGCACGTTTACAGACCGATCAGTGGTTCTGTTACCGCTCGGCTTAAAGCAGCACCACAGTTACCAGCAGACAGTCATGTACTGAAACTCCACTTTCTAAAATGTCAGTGAATGCAACATTAGATGACGGTAACGGCAGCAGGTTGTGCAGCAAAACACACGGTTTGTACCTTTAACTGATGGACGATCAAAACATGACCAGGAGCTCAAGTTTAGTTTGTTGCTTCCAGCTGTTTGGAGTTTTTTTCAGGATAAGCATCCAACACCAAAGTGTTTCTACATGTAGAACAACTATGTGCAATATTATTATTCTCCACATTTAGAGGAATCTGCATAATATCATCAGCAACCATGTATATATCTTGTTTTTATTACTGTTTCTACATTTTACTGCTTTAGTCCCTTTTGCAGCTGTAACGCCACAAATGTCCCCAAATGTCAGTTAATCAGCTGCAAGTCTGTTTGTTAAAATCTAAATATGTTTCAGTCATGCCAAGTTTTAATGTTATTAAGGGGATCATTCAGTTTCACAGCAAAATATCTGTAGCGGTGCCATTTTTGTAATGTATTATATCATAATAATAATGGGGATAGCTTTATTTATAGTCCTATTAAAGACAAGAGTTAAAGTGCTTTGACAAACACCAAAATCAGGACGTCTGGAAACAACAGAACAAGATAAAGTTAACAAAACACCAAAAAAGACTGCATGTCAATATTAACATGCACAAGTAAAGGAGGTACTTATGCAGTTAAAGGTTTATTCCACCTAAACAGGACTCTATAACCACCAAGTTATTGCTTTAAAGGTTTATTCCACTCATATCTGCACACACATCACTACTGGCCTGTTAGAGAAGCTAACTCCACTTTAGAGTGAACAAATGCAGTTAAAGAAAAAAGTCAGTGGTGAAAATAGCTTCCTCTGCAGCAGACTCTCTGTTTAAAAAGCACCAATAACCAAAAACAAATCAATAATTCCAAACCAGAGATGAAGATGTGTCCTGAAAGCTAAACGAGAGCTAGCCTGTCAGCTAGCCTGTCAGCCAGCGCGCTAGCGGTTAGCTAAAGAAGCTACCTGACGACTTTATTCACGCTACGACGATTAAAAAAAACTTCCACAAACACATTTCTGTTTACTTTTTCACCGTTCGAACTAAAACTAGATTAAATCACTTTAACTAAATTGCTGTAAAAGTCATAAAAAACGCCACAGAAGCGGTTAAACTTAGTTTGTCGGTGTTTTCTTACCAAACAGAAGGAGAAGTAGCTCGCGTGCTAAAATACAAATTTGGTGCACCACTTTCGCAATTGGCCGAGCGGCCGTTGCTGACGCTGAAAGGCCGCCGGCTCCGATTGGCCACTCGGGCTTCCCTCTGTGTCCTCGGCCAATCAGAGGAGGCGTTGCTGCTGCAGCGTTATTTGACTTCAGAGTCGCTGCATGGGAGCACAAGAGGGAAGCTGCGAGTTTTAGCTGCACTTTCTGTTTATTTCACTAAATCCTGGGAGGATTCGGGGATCCATGTAGCGGCTGCTTCTTCCAGATCAACGGTCGCCGGTAAGTGTGTGTCCGGTGCCGGCCGGGCTGGTGCCGGTTCTGTGTGTCCCTGCGGGTTTGTCACTGCGGCGCTCGTGTGTCCGCACTGCTCAGAGGAGGCTCAGCATCACAACACCAAAGTTCAGCGTGCAGCCAAAAGTGCTGATTTACCTGCAGCGATGGGGACAGGTGAGCAGCAGGCTGCAGCCAGGTGACAGCTGGTCACGAGAAGGCAGTTTGAAATTACTTTTAATAATAATACCTGCAGCTGGACAGTTAACAGAGATATTATTGAAGTAGTAATATCCGAGGAGCTGCATGTTTGTTAGTTTTTTTTATTAAATAAATGTAAAATGTGTCACAACATTTCCTGAACTTCCTCAAGGGGATAAAATAAAGAGAAAGAAGTACCTGTCCGTATAAAATACCACATACAGGAAGTGCTCCAGAGATGCTCCAGCCTCCAAAATAATATTTGTTCTCTCATACAGTGATATCTACAGATGTTCAGGAACACGCTTGTTTGTTTGAAGCAGCAAAAGTCATCCTTTCTGTATTTGTTTCATTGGAAAAGGAATTAAAACATGACTTCTTAATTGAAAAAAATAAATAAAACAAACATTAACAGCAATATTTGGGCCTCCAGCTCTGCAGTTTGAAATGACTTCTAATTTAAGTTCAAATGCTATTAACAATACGTTTAGATGAACAATTAATTGAAATGTTTTCAAAATAGTAATATCCAAGGAGCTGCGTGTTTTTTTTTTCAATAAAAGTAAAATGTGTCACAACGTTTCCTGAAGAGGATGCTTCTACAATACCAATATACAGGAAGTGGTGCTGCAAGGATGCTCCAGCCTACAAAATAATATGTGTTTTATATGTTATTGTTGTCGTAGTGATATCTCTGGATGTGGGAACAGGCTTGTTTGGTGCAAACAGCTGCGACAAACGCACCGTCGTCATTTCTGTATTTGTTTCAGTAGGAAATAAAAAAAACATATATATATATATATTTATTTGTATATTATTAATATTGTTTTTGTGTTTGCAGCTGTTTATTGTAAAATAAAAAACAACTCAGAGAAATAACCTGCAGAAGAATCCAGAGCTTGAGTCAAACTGATATAATCTAATTCATGCTTTTAGTGTTTTTGCTAACTTTTAATATTTTCCTGTTATCTTCTTATTTGTGTTCCTGCGTCTTTCACTTTCTTTCCAGGCTACAGTGGACATGAGGCCTGATGCCTCAAAGCTTAAACAATTCATTTCCAAGCTGCTGCTAAAACACAGAAACTCAGAAACCACAGGAGGTAAACACAACAGCTTGGCTGAGAATCACACAGATTTAATGTATAATGATCCTCAGACAAAGTCAGAGGATAGAAAGTCCTGCCTATTTATATTCTTTATGTTTATTTAAATTTTCTTTTTGTACACTCTGACAAATGGCTTTTCTTATTTCCCTGCACATGTACAAACACTGACAGTAAAGTAGATTTTGACAGTTCCTCACGTGCAGTCGACTGTTTCGCTGTCAGCCTCAGGCAGTTTTCTTCCTGAACAACAGTCAGGGAAACACTTCACACCAGAACTAAAACCAGGAGTTGTGCAGTCATGAAGGAACCGACCACCTCTGTGGTGTTTGGAGCTGAAACGCTGAAAGACGTCTTCTGGGAACGTTTGACTAATTTGCTGAGGCGCGGCAGAATGCAGAACGTCAGCGTTGTGCGTCTGGTGTGTGTCCAGGTGTGGATGGTGAGAGTGATCCTCGTCCTCTGTGTGTTGGCCTCTAACCAGGACAGTCAGCAGAAACAGGAGCTGAGCATTCGTCAGCGGCTGCAGGAAGAATCCCTCCGATGTCGCTGCTGGAGGATGTCGTGTACGTTCTGAGGATGGTGCTGGAGTACTTCGGAGTGCCGCCAGACGTGGTGAGTCCTCAGAGGCACCGAGTTTAACCTTTATTCAACCTTTATTTAACCCTGGAGAACGCCATGACACCGTTAAGTTACACCGGTTCTAAAGTCGAGATGACATCAGATTAAAGTAAAACACAATAAAACTACCAGAAAATTAAGATGCACAAAACTAAATCCAGTTGAAGGGCTCCGTCTTTAGTTGCAGACCTCTGAACTCTGAGACAGAATCACAGAGCTGCAGTTTAATCTGAAGGTTATTCAGAACCAGAGCAGAACAGACGTTGGTGACTTTTAGGGTTTCACTGCTTTAATTACTTTATTTCTATTTATTATTAATATTGACATTTTGCTTTGTTTATTATTTGTTTGTTTTAACTTCAGGGTCGTTTTCTTTGTCTGTCAAAGCATTTTTTTAACCTTTGTTTTTAAAAGTACATGTATAAATGAATCATTAATGTTCTTCTTATATATTACAGAAATGTCCCCGCTACAGATATCTCGCTGTAAAACGGAAAAATGCCCCGTTTAGAAAATCCAAACTTGACATGACAGAAGAATATTTACACTTTAATGAACAAATTTGCAGCTGATTAACATTTGGGGAGCTACAGCAGCAAAAGGGAGAAAATGCACAAATGTAGGAACAGTAATAACAATAAAACAATAAATATCACAGTAAAATAAATCCAGCTGTGACGAGCTCACAGCATGATTCATCTGCAGCTGATTAACTGGAACTTTTGGGGACGTAATGCAAAAATGTAATTAAAAGAAAAAATATAAATAACAACAAATTTACACAAATACTGATGATAGTGTTGAGGTTCTTCTATATGTAGCGGCTGTAAGTGATGGAAAAAATACTCAGATAAGAAGGAAGTTTACTCCATACTGATCTGTTTATAATAATAATAAACCATCGCTGTCCTGGACAGTCAGATGATTTATTAATCAGAATGAAGCCTGTACCAGCGTTTTCCTCTCTGATAATTCAGCCAGGTCCTGTTATAGTGAATAAATCCCAACGTAATTTTTAATTTTTGTTCGATATGCACCAAAACAGAGATCCTGTCATCCACCAGCATGGCCACAAACCTGTTCAAAGATGTTGTTCAATTAAGTCCATCCATGACATCTGAATGTCGGCAGTGTGTGAGATCTGAACAAGCTCAGTCTGGAAAACGTCATAAATTAGTTTTTTTTAGCGTTCAGAACCAACTTTAAATCCTGCAGCTGAATACAAAACGGTGTCGTCTGCATAGCGACGCACTTCAGCTGCTGCTCTGGTTGTGAGACTCGCTGCAGCTGAGCAGTTTACCAACTGGTTTTACTTCCTGACCGCCTGAATCTCTGAAGACTCTCAGCGGACGTTGTGTTTCTGTGTTGTTCTTGCAGCTGGTTCCGGTGTGGGACAGTCAGCTGAGCGGTCAGTACCGCAGCATCGTACGAATGATCGGGTCGAACCTCCCGCTGACTCCAACACCACGAGTCCACTTCCAGGTAACGTGAAGCTGCGTCTATCAGGTTACGGATTCCTCATTATAGCTGATTAAATGCAGCTGTTAGTTTGTGCTGCACAGCTGCCAAAGTAAAATCTGATTTAAACAGATTCATTAGTGTACCGAAACATGAGGCAAAGTTTTCATTTGTTAATTTAATTAATGTGCTACGAGCCAACGTAGAGCTACGAGGAGCTTCAGTAAAAAGCAGCTGGACTTGTGTTTCTGGTTCCTAAAGTCCAGTTGCTTTAATCTGAAGCTTCTAGTGTTGTTATGAACTGGATGACTGAGAATCTATTAATCAATTAGTCGATCAATGAAGGCTTGTTTGATGATTGAATCAAGTTTTTGGTCTTTTTTTTTTTTTTTTTTAAGGAAAACTGTCAAATATTTGCTTTTCTTTGTCGCTAATGATTGTAAACTAAGTTAAGTTATTGGATTCTGAACGTCGATCGAACTAAAAAGATATTTAAAGACTTCAGAAATCCTCACTTGACAAATAACGTATTGGAAAAATATTATAGGAAGATTAATTGATAAACAATAATAATAATAAATAATCATAATTTGCTAAATATTTATGAGATGTATATCCTCACACTGATGGCATCACTACAAAAAAAGTAGTTGTTATTTATTTATCGTCTGCGTTTCAATCTATATAAGTTAGTTTTTTTCTTTTTTACCAGTTATTAAGAATGAAGAAAGACCAATAACCGATATTTGGAATCAATATATATTAAATGTTATATATCAACAGCCTGTGATAGCAGGAAACCTGCCGTTCAGAACTTCATGAACACTGTGATCCTCCTCAGATCCCTCTGGTCACCTACAGACCTCACGGATACGTCGACGTCACCGTGGAAACGCCAGCCATCCCATCGTTTGCTGACGTCATGTGGGTGTTTGAGGACGAAGGCGAAAGCTTCGCCAGAACCAGGTAAAAAAAAAAACACACAAGCGGACACAGAAGAAAAACCTGGAACTGGGATTTTCTGTTTTCTTGTTTTTCGATCAAAACAGAAACATCAGGAAGAAGCAGAGTTCTGTCGGTTACGGCAGACTGACCTGAACGCTGCTGATTAAACCCTGAAACCCTGCAGGTGTTGGACGTAAGGATGAAAAATGAGCAGAAATAAATGCAAAATGACTGCAAAGACACGAAATGACCCGAAAGAGATTGAAATTTACAAAAGGAGACAAAAAAATGAATAGAAACAGAAGCAAATCCAAAGAAAAAAGAGATAAAACAACCTGTCAGACACACAAACGGACTTTTGGCTGCAAAGTCTCACTGAACAATAAAAACGATGCAAAATAAACACAGTTAAATGGAAAATGACCAACGTAACCATCAAATAGTCAGAAATATCAGGAACATGCAGAGTTCTGTCGCTTTACTGCAGACTGGTCTGACTAAGAACAGATATTGTTCAGGTAAGTCCGTAACATCTGAATGTCAGCAATGTGTGAGATCTGGAAAACATTAGTTTTTTTTTAGCGTTCAGAACCAACTTTAAACCATTCAGTTGTTAAAAGTCAGCTGAATAGAAAACGGTGTCGTCTGCATAACGATACACTTCAGCTGCTGGTCTGGCTGTAAGGCTGAGGTGCAGTTTACTGATCAGGTGAAGCCCCAGAGTCTGGTTCTGAGCAAGAAAAACCTGCAGATGTTGGAGATGAAGATGTGGAATGTGTGTTTCAGGAATCATTTACCTCCAGAGAAGAGCGGCAACGCTGTCAGACGCCCGGCGGTGAACAGAGTCCAGAGAGCAGGGCGACCTGCCAGGACGGCAGCCAATCCGGACGCTCTGAAGAAGATCTCCGCTCTGGAGAACGAGCTGCTCAAGCTGAGAGCTCAGATAGCGATGATAGTCACCGAAGCTCCGCCCTCAGGTAGGTCACCTGACCGCCAGCTCCCGTTGACTCACCTGTCCAGTCCCTAAGTCTGAGTCTTTCTACGTGTTTCAGGTCCAACCGAGTCCCAGAGTTCCCCTGTAAGGCCTCCAGTTCCAGCTCTGACCTCCACACCTGGTCCTCGTCCTCCTCCCCCTCCTCCTCCTCCTCCTCCTCCTCTTCCTCCTCCATGCCCCGACTCCTCCTCCGACTCCTCTGTAATAAAACTCATCCAGCAGCGCAGGAAGAAGGACGGCGATCAGCCGGAGCAGCAGCAGAAGAAGCAGCTTCCCTCCATGCTGGACGTCCTGAAGGACCTGAACCAGGTCAAGCTCCGCTCGGTGGAGAGGTGAGAGTTCCTCAGAGTTCCTCAGAGTTCCTCAGAGTTCATCAGAGTTCATTTTATTCCTTCATGCTGCACAAATCTGCTCAGGTCGCCCAAACCTCAGCACTCAGAGACGATGTGTGTTTTCAGCCTCTTTGTTTTGCTCCATCTTGTTTTCCTTCACTGAGGTTCTTGTTTCAGCATAAAGTCCTGCAGCTCTGTGGAACCAGAACCTCATGAAGGAGGAGAGAGAACTCAGAAAAGTTCAGCTTCTTTAACTATGATACTACAACAAAGCCTCATGCGGCAGATATTACCAGTCAGTCTGGACAGTCTGGTCATGTGGAATAAAGTGGTTTTGATCAAATATCACACTTCAGTTAAATTTTACTGTGAAACGTGATTCCTGAAGACGGCCTGTTTTCCGAGCCAGCAGCAGGTTTTATGTTCTGTTCCGTCCTGTTCTTGTCCCAGGTCTCCAGGAGGAACTCCGGTCCGGCGGCGGCGCAGTAAAGGAGCTCCGGCTCTGCTCAGCGACCCGGCGGCTCTCATCGCTGACGCTCTGAAGAGGAAGTTCGCTCAGCATCGGCTCAACAGCTCCTCCGACAAGGAGAACTCGGTGGAGCTGTCGCCGTTCGGCAGCCCGGAAACCCCGAAGGTTCGTCTTCCTGCAGCACGACTCCGAATTACTGCGTTTAATATGTAGTGAACGGGGGTGACGCAGTGTTTTATACAGTTCTAGGAGGACTTTGCTTCTTTACATGTTGATCATCAGTTAAATTCACACCATGAATCTAAGTGTGGCGTCTTCAGCCCAGTATTTAATATGAAATACAGCACAGCCAAATAAAAATCAAATAAAAGTTATGTTTGGTGATTAGCAAAACTGCAGCGGTTCAGCCCTCATGTGTCTGACAGGCAGGTGAAGGAGTGTTTTATAGCATTTTGTAGGGTTTTAATCCCTAAAATGTAAATTACTCAGATAAAATCCCACCGTAAACAACGCCAAAGGGTTTCTACTTCATTTCATTTGTTCATTTTCTTTATTTATTACTTTTTCAAATATGATGCATGAACAACAGTCAGTTGCTAAAACAAAAACCTGCAGTTTGTATCGTATTAAATATCTAATAAATGTGTTGTAGGGACTAACGGAGCCTGAAACAGAACAGCACGTCTGTTCCGTTCTGTTCAAGAACCTAAATCGAATCGAATCAACCTGAGAACAGCCTCAGAGAGTCCATCGGCGCTGCTCACCTTGAATCTGCCGTTCCAGGTTCTTCATGGCAGACGGAGTCGAGGGCAGCGACGCCTCTGACGCCTTCAGACCTCCACGGCTCCACTGACGTGCCTCCAAGGGGTTCTGCTGCAGCCGCCGGTCCACAGTTCACCGGTTCATGTCCTCCATCGGTCCCGAGTCCATTTAAAATCAGCTGGTTCTGTATCTGCAGCACCTTTATCTGCTGACCAGAGTTCTGCCTTCAGACTGTGAATGTTCCAGAGTTCCAGGTCCTTGAAGTCCACAGAGGAGGGTCCAGATTGATCACTTTAGTGGACTTTTTAAAATTATTTCTGAGCCTCAGAACTTCATCAGTGCAGCAGACACATGACGTTAGACTTTGGATCATGTTTTTGTTATTGTTTACATATATTTTGATTTTTTTTTACTATCTGGGACAATTATGAGGCCTTAGGAACACATTTTTAGTAACTTCGGGAACATTTGTGGGCAGTTTGTGACATTACAGTCGTTTTGTGTCCGTTTGGGTCAATTTCAAGTCATATTGAACATTTTGTCTACAGATGGTTCTGGTAGGTTCTGGAGGTAAAATGGTCCTTCCATTGTCTAGAACTTGTTCTGACCAACCACCATCACACACGCTGATATGAGCCTGGAAAGTTTACCCAGAATGCACTTTGTAAAGTTTCCTCTGGTGACTGATCAGAACCAGAACCACATTCAGGGTACCGATGGTTGTTTCTATGACTCTGTGTCACAGACGTTAAACTGCTGCAGTCTGACTGTTACCACCATGAGACATCCCATAATACTGATGCTACCAGCTGCTGACAGAGGACATGAACAGAACCAGGTCCGGTGTTCAGACTGAGACACCTGGATGGAACTGATCTGGTGTCAGAAGGTAGAACTCTGATCGTTAAATAAGGTTACTGCAGACGCAGAACCAGATGGTTCTGAGGAGACCTGATGGGTTTTTAATGGACTGAGCCTCTTGTTCGTGTTTGTTTTTGTCTCTGTTGAGGTTTTGAATGTATGATGTTGTTAAAGCAGCAGGTTTTGGTACATGTGAGGTTTTCTACTGTATTTGTGTGCAGAAGTAACGTATTAAAGCAGGTGTAGGTGGAGCTGCTCGCCTCAAAGCTTCGGCTTCACTCTGACTTCAGCCAGCAGGAGATTCACGCAGCAGCAGCAGCTCGGTTCTATGCAACTTTATTTTCAGGTTTAATTTAATTAAAGAGTTCAAGTGCACTGATCAGTTCTTGTTCTTGGTGTGGTTTTTTGTTTCTGTGATCACTGTTTGCATCCCGTTGACTCTGAGACAGTCACAGGGCTTTGAATGGATGTCCAGATGCCTCCAGACGAGTCTTCAGGAGGATTCAGGCTGCAGGTGAGACCAGAACACACTCCTTTGATTGGGGGATTTAGTGGCAAAATGTCACATTTATTATGCAGGTAAATTTATCATCACTGCCCACAGACTTGGCCGACGGACTCGATTTGTTCAGGTAACTGTAACATGAACAATAATCCAGAGTGTGGAGACTCCAAAGTACTTTAAAATGAATTCTCCAGCCGTGTTTTACATCAGGTTGGGGTTTTCTCTTTATATTTAACAAAAATATATTTACATTTTGGGCTGCATGGTGGCGCAGTTGGTAGCACTGTTGCCTCGCAGCAAGAAGGTCGCCGGTTCGCGTCCCGGTGGGGGCACCAGAATCTTTCTGGAGTCTCCATGTTCTCCTCGTGCAGCGTGGGTTCTCTCCGGGTTCTCCGGCTTCCTCCCACACAGTCCAAAAACATGTTGAGGTTAATTGGTGATTCTAAATTGTCCGTAGGTGTGAATGTGAGTGTGCTTGGTTGTCTGTCTCTAAGTGTAGCCCTGTGATAGACTGGTTACCTGTCCAGGTGAACCTGCCTTCACCCTGAGTCAGCTGGGATAGACTCCAGCCCCCCATAGTGAGGATTAAGGTGTAGAGATGATGGATGGATGGATATTTACATTTTCACAAACTATAGAAATCCATCCATCATCTCTACACCTTAATCCTCTCTAAGGTCGAGGGGGGCGGAGCCTATCCCAGCTGACGAAGGGTGAAGGCAGGCTCACCTGGACAGGTAACCAGTCTATCACATAAAAAGAAAGATTTGTGAAATGAACAAAGAAGAAAATGTTTTCTTTAAAGAAAATACAAATTTTTTACGGCTACTCACTGTCACAGGTTTTTAATGTTAATTTACATTAATTGTCTATTTTTGTAATTAATTGCTTTTGTGTGTGTTTCAAAAAAATACGGGGGAAAAAAAAATCTTAAACAAAAATGAAAAACTCTTTAAAATTGCAGATTTATTTTTAGTGTCATCTGCAGTTAAATAAATAAATAAATAAATAAAAATTTTAAATCAGTGTCAGATTTCAAAATAACAGCACAGAACTTTGTTGAAATGTCTTTTTTTGATGTTGTATATTTTTAATTTTACAAGAACGACAAAGAGGAAGCAAAGTAGTGGATTTTACATCAACTTCTCAAGAACTGACAGAAAAAAAAACATCACAGATAATTAGTAATTAAACAGAAGTTTAAACTGTGGACTGTGGTCGGAGAAACCAATAAATATTAGATATTAAATATTAAAGCTGTTCGATGTTTAGTTTGACAACATGATGAGAATTAAGTTAATTTAAACATGTCACGCTACAACTTTAATGCATCCAAAGATTAAAAAAACTTGATCAGTGTTGAAAGGGACTCCAAATATATATATTTTCATGTTTTGTTTTTTTCTTTCTTTTTGCAACAGTCATTCCACCATTAGAGTCACTGAAGGCATCTGCTGGAAAGTGTAAAGCTCTACGACATACAAAATAATAATAGTGATAATAAAAAACGCTATAAACGTGATGTTAAAGGTTCCCTCTGTTCTCTTTAGTGTGACCATGCGAACAGAAGAAACTTTACGTGGACACCGGCAGGTTGTTCCATTTAAAACCACCTCGACGTTAAACCGCGATGTCCTCTTCAGAAAGTCTTCCAGTTATTAAACACTTTTAAGACAATCAGGTGGTGTTACGAATCTCTTTGCGACTTTGGTTTGATGTCCTTAGTCGTCCTCTTCTTGCTTTTCAAGGCTGTAGAAAACACAACAGAAGACACATGAAACAACAAACCTCTCACAAAGGTGGCACCGGCTGGAAAGTGTTCGATAATAATCCTAAAAACAAAAAGGTGACTCAGAATTTGTCACGTCACAGTTTTATTAAAGCAAAATTAACGACAGGAACTTACTCAATGTTTTGACGTGAACTCATTTATCGACTGGAAAGGCTCGTATGTGAATGTAGATGTAAAGTGTTTTATTTTACCTGTCGGCCTCTGGAGCTTCAGAGTCTCCCATCAGATCGTCAGTCATGTGACTTGGCCACTGGAAAACCTGCACAGAACTACAGCGAGAGGGACACGTAGGTTAGACAGGTTTGTACATGTAGCGTTAACAGACTATAAACACGAGAGCAGCATCCAGTCCAACCCTCAGCAAGATCACT
>NW_007578907.1:166805-173678 GCF_000690725.1 Stegastes partitus | reverse complement strand
ATCTGTCCAATAAAAGCTTAAAATGACAGTAATTGTATCCAAAGTGACTTAAAACTCATCCCGAATTATTTAAAATGGTCCTAAATTATTGCAAATGTGTCTAAAACTATTTAAATCTGTTAAAAATGTCTAAAATGGTTCCAGAATGACTTAAAATGCTAAAAAAAAAAATAAATGCATGAAATGTGTCAAAAGTGAGTTAAAATTCTCAAAAATGTTTGAAGTAACTCATCAGAAATGACTTAAAATGGTCTAAAGTCTTTTGAAATGTGTCTAAAGTGAGCTAAATCTGTCCAACATGAATAAAGACTCGTCCGCCAGGGAACGTTTTCTGACCAGAATAGGTCCGATCAGAACCTCAGGAGTGAAGCTGGACTGACTGTAGTTGCACTGAGTTCCTGCTGTGAGGCCTGAATTCAACATAGGAAATCTAAACCAGTGGTTCTAACAGTAATCTGATTACTGTGACGTGACGCAGTTTATCTGAACTGCTGCTGCGTTCTGTAGAGACGATACGAACCTGTGAAGTTCTGGTTGTCCAGCAGAGGTGGTCGGCTCGTTCTGGTCCTGCAGGAAAACATGAAAATACGTGTTTAGGGAAATGTGTCTCGATGTCACCGTCGTTTTAAAAGGCCGCAGTGAGACCTGTACCCGTTGGATCGGCGCGGGGAAGGTCTCCTCGCCATAAACCACCACGCCGCCACGTCCTTCAGGGTCGTCTTCACACTGAGTGGAGACCTGCACACAGAAAACGTGCCATAAGAAGCAGAACTGACTTCATGTTGGTCAGACCTGTAGTTTCAGCCGCACTGGCCACTAGCTGTCTAGGCTAACAGCTAATGGCGCCAATGATGCTAATAGTTCACGGCAACAATCAAAAGACTGAATCAACCCACATCAAAGAAAGTTCAGTTCTTTAAACGGAGTTTCTACTTTCACGAAACACTTTAACAGCGAATGTATTTCAGCCGAAGATACAAAAACATACATTGGTTGAGTCATGGTGCGGATCCATTGTTTCGAGAACTTCTGGTCAAAACCAAACCCCACGTCGCATGACCTCATCAGGACACGTCACATCGCACGTTCACGTACGTACGTACATCTGAGCTCCGGTGCTGAAATATCGATTGTAGTCCCTAACCCTAACCCCGTTTTTTGGTCCCAGGTTATGTCTGATGATTTGTTTATTTTTGTTTTTTTTTTTTTTCTTTAAATTACAGAAGAAATGTTTTCATAAAATATTTTACTTAAGATTCTTGGTTGTTGGTTGTTGGAGCAGAAAGAGTGAAATACTGATAAAAAGGCAGAAATATGCAGTAGGTGAAAATAAACAGAGAGAAAAACATAAAATCAGTGTAATATCTCGTCTACGTAGAAATGTCCTGTGTGGAATAAGAATGTACAAATGTTCAAGTGTCTTATTCACATTTACTGTGAAAAATACAAAATTAAATAAGAGATCAATTAAAAAACAGGGAAAAGATGAAGCTTTCATCCAGGTGATCAACTCACCGGTTTTCTTCAGGTGTTTGTCCAGACGCTGGTTAGATCCTCCTCATGATCCTCCTCATGATCATCCTTGTGCAGAGGAACGGGGCTCAGATGAATCTGACGGACTTCTTCGCCGGGTGGAGAAGTTCTCTGGAGGAGTTCTCTGATCGATGCTCAGTTCAACCCACAATGACTTTACTTCTTGAGCTCTGCCTTTATAACCTCAGAACCTCGGATCATATATCGAACGTGTTGCATTGACACGAATAGAAACCACCGTCTGCACAAAACCAAACGGAACTTTTCTCAGTATGATGTAAACAGCTGTTAGTCTTTTCTGAACAGTTTGCAAATGATTTAAAGCAGAAATATTTATATTAGTTATTACTTTTACCTCCTGTCTCATTTGTCCTCACCGTTTCTCATTTTAAACTGTTCAAACACAGTAAGTGTTTTGTCATATGGAGGACTTTTGATCATTCCAAGTCACTTTGGACACATTTCAGGTCGTTCTAAAACTAATTCTGGACATAGTTTGAATCATAAACTAATTTTAACTCGAGACAAATGTTATGTAAGTAATTCTGGACGAGTTTCAAATCATTTCAGGCACATTTCACAACATTTTGAACAGATTTTATCTCACGTTGGACGGATCTCAAATTGTTTTAGACAGTTTAAGTCATTTGGGATTTTTTAAACTCATTTTAAAAGATATTTTAAGTCCCTTTGGACAGTTTTAAAACTTGTTTAGGACAAGTGTCAAATTTTAAGTCAATTAAGATGCGCTTTTAGGTCATTTTGGATGAAATCTAAGTCATTTTGTACAATATTATATCATTTTAGATTAGATTTAAGTCATTTTGACATTTATTTTAAATAAATAGCCGTCAGCTGATGATAAGAATAATGAACCTGCTGATCAGTTACATCTATATATCTGACTTATAATCAATGTAATTTGAATTACCTTGAAAATGTTTTAAATTCATTCATATCAAGTAAATGCCTCCCAGAAGATTTATGCACGAATCAATTAATGAACCTCTCTAATTAAAGTTTTAAAACTTCCGTTCAGTAGAAAATAGACTTCTCTTCTGCAGACACTTCTGTCTTCTCAAGTATCTACCTGACCACATGCTTGTTCTTGCACTTTGTTATTTTAGCAGATGTAAAATTGCTTATTCAACGTCTGCAACCGCCCACATCCTGCAATGACGGTTACCACGTCTTGTAAAAACATCAGTGTTCTGCATCTGTGGTCACTTAGAGAGACTGCTGGAACCTAAAGCACCGCCCAACAAGACCTGTGAGGATCCTGACAACAGGACAAAGATGTGTTAAAAGTTGTCCCTGATTGTTGAGGAACATCATTCAGCAGCATTACAGTAAACCTGATCAGCTCTCGAGCCTCAGAACATTACGTCATGATGCTGCCACCACTGTGCTTCACATCATGATGCTGCCACCACCGTGCTTCACATCACGATGCTGCCACCCGATGCCGGGCTGGTAGGCGAACTGCAGCGGGTCCGCTGATGAGCCCACCAGGGGTCACAGATGACAAAGGACCAACCTCTGCAGGGTCTCATCAGGTGGAATGTCAGTGCCACTGGCCTGTAGTGGTTGAAGTCCTTGGAGTGCGAGATCTTCGGCACCGGTACCACGCAGGACGTCTTCCACAGCTGTGGTCCTCTCCCCATGTTGGAGACATGCTGCTCAACCCTGCTCAGCTGATCTTTTGTCATCTTTCAGCAGATTTTTCGCACATTTTAGAGACACTTTTTAGATTTAGTTTTTACAAGTTAGGGCCATTATATTATTAATAATTTCTTCTCGCTTTATCAAAATTTTTAGCTCAGTTTTCTTTGATATTCAGTGGATTTAAAATAATAATAATAAAAAAAAGGATTATGTAAAATAATTTATTTTATCTACTTTGTGGTATTTCTGGGACATTTTACGAATATTTATTTTAATTGTTTTTTAATTGACAATGTTTTTTTAAAAAACAATATTGGGGGATTTTATTCTCATATTTAAAAAAAAAAACTTTTGGGACATTATTTGATATTTGTGAGACTTTTTAAAAATATTTATACATAAAAAATATTGAAAATATCAAACATGTCAAGATTTAAACAGTAGTTGTAAAACACCTTTAGACTCAGTAACTGTTTTATTTTAAGAGTCTGTTCTAATATCCACTGTGTCAAATCTGCATCTGAAACATCTGTCAGATAAACGTAGTGGAGCAGGATGTAGGAGATGTAGGAGATTTCTGTCAGAGATGTTTTGGAGCATAAGGAGACGGTAAATACTCAAGTACAACTACCTTCACCTGAGTGAAGTACCTGATGTCACCACTGGACAGCCAGAGTGGAGTTAATGGCGCGAGAGACGAGTCAGTTTCCAGGTGAAACATGATCAGCAGTCCTTCACGACTACATCTGACCTCCAGCAGGTGTCAGTAGTGTGTTTGTTGATGTACTCTGCTCCTTTCACCGCTTCTACATCATCTCACCTGTGCAGCGCGGCGGACAGGTGAAGGTCAGAGGAGGACGAAGAACGGAAAGGGGGAGGAGCTACACGGTGTCACCTTCACGCTCCTGCTGCTGCGCGCTCACAAAAAAAAAAAAAACTCCGTCGCAGTGTTGTGCACGAGCCGTCGTCATGGGTCCTGTTTGATGGCGAAGGGACGTTACTGCGGCTGCGTCTCAGTGAGCTGCGTGCTGCGAGTCTGCGCACTGACGCCCCTCTGAGCGTCTCTGCAGTTGAGTGACGGCCGACAGGTGAGCGGCAGGTAGGTTCTGATCATCGAGACTTGTGGTGTAAATCCCAGTATAAATGTTAAAACCTGACACATTGCTATTGCAGTTCCCTTAAAGAGTTGATGTTCTACAGTAGAATATGAGTTCTACTGTTTAATACTGTAAATACACTGTAAAAAATAATAATAACAATAATACTGAAACAAATACTGTACAGACACACCCTGATTCTAGCAGCAGTGGTTCCAATATGTTAAATCTGAAGCTTTTTGGACCCAAAAACAAGAACGAACATTAACATCAGGCTGCTGTTAAAACTGAAAGTGAAGGTTTCCAAAAGTTTTCACACATCAGCAGCTCAGAGCAGCACCTTGATTTAGTCAGTGAATAATAATAATAATAATAATAATAATAATAATAATAATAATAATAATAATAATAAATGTACACTTTTATTTTTAGGTAATTCATTTGTTCTTGGTTTACAAAATGTACACTTACGAAAACATTGCTGCTTTTTTAAGAGATATTTCTGCCATAACTCACTTGGTGGCCTCCTTCACTAGTCTCCTTCTATTAACTCCTAACTCCTCTTCTACTGATGACCATGAGGCGTTTAGGAAACATCTGTAAACTGCACCAGTTTGTGTAAATCAGGTTTGGATGTCATAAGTGTTCCTTTAATGTTGATAAAGCTCAGGGAATATTTTTGGCAGAAGCTTGATCATTTCATCTTTTCAGACCTGGAGTTTTGGTATTTCATGTTGGTTTATATGTGCGGAGCTGCTTCATGTGGACATTCAGTTTGCTGTAATGAATATTCTTACGTCCAACACATTCATATATTTACAGTCACAGGAGCGCTGTGTGGCCACGACACCAGCCTGGATTGAAGAATTCTTTCAGGACCAATAATTGAAACTGTGTTCTCTGCTGGATCCATTCAGTCATTGTGATCTGCTGGAGTCTGTTGTGTCTCTAAATGGGATTTTAGCTTTTTGAGGGTGGAAACAGAAACATGTCTAAATCTGAAAGGAGGAAATTCTCAGAAAGTGTTTTGGAGGCTGATGTAGGACTAAATCCTGGGGAGCTCATTGCTCTGCTCAGAGCGCCGGCTGGAGTCGGTGTTTGTGGGATGAGTGAGAGTGCAGACGCTCCTCCGCTGTATTCACCTCACACAGCCCTGCTCCGGCCGACCTCGCCGGGAAACAAAGCTCCACAGCGGTTCTCACAGAGCCCATTGGTCCGTCGGAGCAGAGGGGAGGAGCTTCACACTCAAACAGAGATGCTGCTGGAGCTGGTCTCTCCAGACGGAGGATGCGGCAGCAGCAGGCAGCAGCCTGTCCGACTCCCGCAGGAAGATTCTTCTCTTTGTTTTCTGGATTTTCTCCGCTGCTCTGTTCCGTCGCTCCGTCCGTCCTGGTTCTGTCTCAGCCTGCCGCCTCCGTCCACAGCTGCTGCTACATCAGTCCGTCCTCATCCTCGTCTCCCATGGCGACCTGACAGAGACTCACAGCATCTTCTGCTTCACATCCTTTCCACTTCTCGCCATCAGCCCTCCTGTCTGCGGGACGATGCCGGTCCTAGAGGGTCTCTGGGGTCCGGACCTCCGGATGCGGGACTCTGGTCTGGACGTGTGCCCAGAGGAGGCCCCTGGTTCTCCGGTCTGGGCCCCTCTCAGGACTCCTCCGGTCACCTGTGGAGGTCTGTCTCTGGCCCTGGAGCTCCCGGCTTTGATCCGGCAGCTCCGGGCCGCCTGGAGGGCCCGCAGAGGAGGCCCCCGGGGGCCCGAGAGGAGCCAGCCGGACCCCTGGGTGGAGGCAGAGAAGGAGGAGGTGGAGCAGGATGGAGGAGCACATCTGGAAGGTAAAACAGCTGGTCTGATTTCTGTTCAATGATTGATGTAGTTTGTCCTGTACCCTGTAGAACCTCCAGGGACCTGCTCCGGACACCACAACAAGGGTTAGCATGACAAAAAATAAATAAAATCTAATTTACTGACGTAGACACACTTTTATTTTGATGGTTGACATGATGATGTTGCAGCAACTTAATATTGTGTTTAATTCAAACTAAATTTTCTGCATGTTGATTTTAAACTTAATGAGGTCAATTGAAGGAACTTCTCACCTTCAGAACAGAAGGTCTCCTCCTCTGTTATAAAACCTGGACGGTTAATAAGAAACACCATTGATTGTGGAGAAAAAGTTGTCTGAACTCAAAGTAACTGGTGCAAAGTGTTGTCTTAAATTTTTTTGTTCTGACTAAACATAATTTTTTTTAGAGTAGTTTAGAAGATGTGAAATGAAAGCAGAGAGATAAAACAGCGACAAAGAGACACAAAACAATGACAAAGAGACGCAAAACAACCACAAAGAGGCACTAAACGACCACAAGGAGACGCAAAACAACCACAAAGAGACACAAAACGACCACAAAGAGACACAAAACGACCACAAAGAGACACAAAACGACCACAAAGACACAAAACGACCACAAAGAGACACAAAACGACCACAAAGAGACACAAAACAACCACAAAGAGACACAAAACGACCACAAAGAGACACAAGACAACCACGAAGAGACACAAAACAACCACAAAGAG
>NW_007578907.1:164063-165968 GCF_000690725.1 Stegastes partitus | reverse complement strand
TCTGATGTTTGAGGTGATCTCAGAGCTGTGACCGTGGTGGTTGATCTGATGTTTGCGGTGATCTCAGAGCTGTGACCGTGGTGGTTGATCTGATGTTTGCGGTGAAGCTGATCTCAGAGCTGTTGAGTTGTGAGTCACTCTTTTTGGGGAATCACCTTCTGTGACTCATCAGGTGGAAACAGAGAAATGTTTGATGTCACAGTGAGTCACCTATAGATGGGAGAAGTGTTGGGTAGATTCAGGCAGGCAGAGTTCACGGTTCTGTTACAGCTGGACTACGGAACAAGTTTTAACTCAACAAAAAATAACACAACATCAATTTTTTAAAGTTATGACAACAAGCTAAGTTAAGGGAATTGTCCAAACCTTTGTGTCAAAATGCAGACATGTAAAATGGTCCTTCCATCGTCTAGAACTTGTTCTGACCAACCACCATCACACACGCTGATATGAGCCTGGACAGTTTACCCAGAATGCACTTTGTAAAGTTTTCTCTAATCAGAAACCAGAAACACATCCAGGGTACCGATGGTTGTTTCCATGACTCTTATGTCAGAGACGTTAAACTGCTGCAGTCTGACTGTTACCACTATGAGACATCCCATAATACTGATGCTACAGAGGACATGACCAGAACCAGATTTAGTCTTTTATGGTGATTTTGTGACTTTTTTTTGGTCATAATTTCACCTCTTCCTGTCAGGAATTTGTGAGTTTTTTAATTGTGATTCTGCATCTTTTTGTGGTGATTTTGCTTGTTGTTGTGGTAATTGTTCCTCTAAATGTGGTAATTTGTGTGTTTTTTGTTGTGACTTTACATCTTTGTGGTGATTTATCTGTTTCTGTAGTGATTTTGCATCTTTCTGTGGTGATTTTGTGCCTCTCTGTATTGATTTTGCATCTTTTTGTGGTTATTTCACATATTTTTGTGGCGATTTTGTGGTAACTGTGATTTATTTAATTTATTTTTTTTGTGTTGATCTGGTGTCAGTTTCTACCAGAACTCAGATGTGTTCTTCCTCCTAAATGTCATGTGTCTATCTGCTGTACTGATGAAGTTCTGAGGCTCAGAAATGGTGATAAATCTGGACCCTCCTCTTTGGACTTCTAATATTTTGTCCATTTCTTTAACATTCCTGAGGGAGACAACATTTGTAAGACTTTTAAAAACTACTGCAGCATCACCTGCTGTAGAGATAAAGTAGAGTTATCGCCTTTCTGATGACAAAAAGGGAAATTACCCCAAAAAACGACAACAGAAGATGCAAAAAGACACAAAATCGCAACAAAACGACCCACAAAGAGACACAGAACGACAACGGTGGCTGTTAGCTGCAGTGCTGATGTGCTGCGTGTGTGTGTCTGGATGCACAACACACAACACGATGCGCTGCTGTGTGTTGGAGTGTGTTTGTGCTGTGCTGCATATGGCAGCGATGATGACAGCAAACACCCACAGTGGATCTGCCCGGTGTGTGTCTGAGTGTGTGTGACAGGCTTGTTTATGCATTTTGAATGAGGGACTTAACCTCATTTGAGTGTGTGTGTGTGTGTGTGTGTGTGTGTGTGTGTGCTGCTTCTTTAAACTGATTCATGTGAATTGACCCAGTTCTGCAGAGCGGGAGACAATGACCTATTTACCACACTGAGAGTTAAAGGAGGCAGCAGCTGAAGGATGCATCCGACGGAGGATAGGAACACGGATCTGAGGAGCTGATCGCGGCTGCAGGGAGGAGTTTGCTCTGCGATTGTGTTACTGCGACGTTCCTCCACCAGATTCCTGCTCTGCTCTGCTGCCGGCATCACAAACAAACACGCCTTCCCTGTTTCATAGTACAAACTGTTCCAGCAGCACTGAGTCACCTCCAACACTTTATCTGTGTCTGGACTCTATCAGCGTGGGTT
>NW_007578907.1:159985-161657 GCF_000690725.1 Stegastes partitus | reverse complement strand
TGCTGAAGCCTGACGTGTTGTCGGCTCTTGTTTCTGGCTCGTCCAGGGAGCAGCCAGTAAAGAGGATTTCTGTAACTGTCGACTCTTCAGAGCCCTGATGTTGACCTGCTCTTCCTGTTGCTTCCAGCTGACGGCGGACTGAGTTCTGGTCGTGCCGCCGTGCTGCTGGCTGAGAGACGAGGCTCGTACCCGCCGATCCACCTGCACGTCCTCAACAGTGAGTCTTCAGGTTGAACAGTCAGCAGGTCTTCAGCTCTGTGCATTCAGCTGCTCTTATTGTGATGCTATACATGTAGATGTGTTAACAAGTCAAACCGAACACCATGACGACAAATATTCTGTAGATCAAACTCCCTGACATGTAAACACATAAAGCTGGAATGATTGTTGTTGTGTTGAATCATGAAGCTCGTTGTGTCGTTGTGCTAATTATGGCCGGCAGCAGATAAACTACTGGACAGCAGCTCAGAGCAGAATCTGGCTGACTGAGCGTTAAATGAAAACAGCTGTAAACATTCAGAACACGGTCAACGATCACATATTTACATAGATATAAGCAAATTGGATTAATAATTTTGTTTCATTTTTATTATTTTAATTTCTGGAAAAAAATAAATCTGCACAAGCTGTTGGCATGACAACAACTTCCAACTTTTCCTTGAGGTTTCTGGAATATTCACTAGAAAAAAATCAGCAGTTGTTGCAGCTTTAAAGACGCTGAAGTTAGAAACTTAAACACTCATTTCAAAAGTTCATAACTCAGATGTGTTCAGAGTGAAACTGCAGGATGACACGGACTGGACAGGGTTCTGAACTCTGGAGCCGGACTCATGTATAGGACATACTGACGTGTTCTCCTGATTCTACTGTTTCTATCTGAACACATTCTTCACACCGTCCTTAACGCTTCCGCTGAGTCATCACGCTGCACTTTTACTTTTACTTTCAAGTTCTGCATTTCATCGTCTGAGTCGCTGAACTCTGAGCAGAGCTGAATTTAATCTAATTTGGCTTCATGCGATTTAAACTGTTTTTAATCGTCTCCTCTGAAACACCTGCTCGTCTGTATCTGGTCTTCAGTCAGCTGCTGTAATGCTAGACGTCTGCAGAGGAGGCTGCAGCTGTAGAACCTCAGCTCGTCACAACAGCGCCACCTGCTGACTGTTTCACTCAAAGCACTGCTTCCTGTTCAAAGATTTATTTCACCCAAGATACTCATTCATGTCCGAGTGTTTTTAAAGTTTGTACCGCCTAGAATAAAACTTTTCATCCAAGTACTTGTAGTTTCAAACCTTTACTCCACTTCACCAACGAATAATGGTTTTAAAGGTTTATTCCACCCAATATCCTGCTTTCTGTCCACGTACTTGGAGTTTTAAAGGTTTATTCCACCCAATATACGGCTTTCTGTCCACGTACTTAGAGTTGTGAAGGTTTATTTCAGCCAATTAGTGCTTTCTAACAGACTAGTCGTGGCTTTAAAGGTTTAATCCACGAGTTGATGACAACCTGCTGACGGTGCTCTGTGTTGTGGTGCAGCCGGCGTCCAGCGGGGGGCGCTGCAGTCGGGCAGCAGGAGGAAGGTCAAGCGTCTGCTGAGCCTCCAGAGGAACTGTCAGACCTCCAGGCTGCTGCCTCCCAGCCCCGGACCCCTGCACCTGCTGGACCAGGA
>NW_007578907.1:153890-158348 GCF_000690725.1 Stegastes partitus | reverse complement strand
CCAGAACTTGCAAGGTGGCTCGGTGGTTAGCACCTAGAAGCTAGAAGGTAACCGGTTCGCGTCCCGGTGAGGAAGGGGATTTAAATATCTATATTTGTCACTTCTTAAATCAGAAAACACTGTCAGAACCCATTTTATCTATATTTTTATGACCAAAATGATGTGTAAATCAGTCTGAGGATGATCTGAACCAACAGTACAGACAGGAGCAGCATCGGTTACCATGGTGATCCAGCAGCGAGAGGTTAGACAGACGATGGAGAGCAGAAGATCAAGGAACAGGCAGACCCACAACTACACCCAAAAGCACTTTGTAACAAACTCTGGTCCAGGTCCAGGACCCTGCAGCTGTTGTGGGTTTAATCAAGTTTTCAGGGTTTGACTTTGTCTGTATCTGGTCTTCTGTCAGCTGCTGTATTAATATACAGTCGTTCTCAGATGTATTCATCTCCTTCCATTAAAGAAAAGGCAAAACTCCCAATAGTCACTCAAATAACTAGAAACTGAAAAAAGTAATAATAAATAAAAATTTGCTAAATTATAATTTGGTGAAATAAGACATTGCTTTTGAATTGTGGTTGAAAAGAATAATTAAAAAAAAAAAAAAACAGACAAATGAGAGCCCTTTGCTGATGAGCAGTGGGCCAGAATACCTGTCACCAGGTGCAGAAGTCTGACTGAGAGTTACAGGAAACAAAATATTAGTTCACGGGTCTCATCATGCTTGTTTGCTTTTTTTGTTTGTTTGTTTTTTTAAAAATATTTCTGTTGAGCCACAATTCAAAATCAATGTCATGATTTTCATTAAATTTTTATTTATTATAACTTTTGTCAACTTATTTCGGTCACAGCTGTTTTTTTCCTTCTTTAATGGGAGGCTGTGAATACATTGGAGGATGAGTGTTGGTCTGCAGAGGAAGCTGCACCTCAGCTTGTCACAACAGCGCCACCTGCTGACTGCTTTCTGTCCACGTTTCAAAGGTTTATTTCTCCCAGTTAGTTCTTTCTAACAAGGAGCTATGATTTTAAAAGTTTATTCCACCTAAAATACCAACTTATGTTCAAGAACTTGTACTTCTAACAAGCAAGTTATGCGTTTAAAGGTTTATTCCAACAAAAATGCTGCTTTCCCTCCAAGCACCTACACTTGTAAAGGTTTATTTCACCCAGCTCGTGCTTTCTAAGAGGGTTTGACTCTGTGTCCGGTGCTGCCAGGCATGCTGCAGGACGACTACCACTCCCAGAACCCGTACCACAACGCCGTCCACGCCGCTGACGTCACCCAGGCCATGTGCTGCTACCTGAAGGAGCCCAAGGTGAGAACAGAGCTTCTACATCTTCCACCGAACCGCCGAGTCGTCAGTAGCTGCTGCTGAGTCGTCCGTTCTTGTTCAGTCAGAAATTCACAGCTGACAAACTGCAGAATTTAGTTCTTTACACATGATTATCTCCACACCAAGACTTGTTATGAAATAAATCTGTGAGTGAAACATGCAGACATTTCACCACAAAGACTGTTTTATTTTTACAGATTTTTTAAAATGTATATTTCAATACACAAATGAGGCACTATATACGTATATACCTAACAAGGTGTTATTGGTTTAAAAGCATTAATATCCAGAATATAAATGTGAACTTTGGATGAATCAAAAAATGTTTGTTTTGTAAACATATAAGAAGAAAAGGTTCGGTCCATGAATCAGAACACATCCTCAGCAGCCAGAAATAATCTATTTTTTCTATGTTTTTAGTAATAAAATGTCGTATAAGTCTGCCTGTGAACAATATATAAACAAACCCCTCAGTGAAAACCTTCCTGAATAAAGATGAAGGAATAAAACTGGAAGGTTTGGTGAGTAGAGGAGCTGCTGAAATGGAGATTTATTGGTCAGAACAGGAGAGGAAATGTCCAAAAGTATGAACATGCTGAATGTCTCACAATGTCTGGACATGAATAATAAAAAAGGTAGAAGATGTCCCAAGATTATTAACCAAACATTCAAGAGTTTGTTTCCCTGAGTCAGAGAAAAACAACTTTTTAACGTTTGCTTTGTTAAATTCTGTATGTTTTTACGTGAAGCTGCTGTTTTAACAACCAGATGTCAGCATGAAGCTTCCAGCTGATCGCTGACATGGCAGGTTTTCAGAAATGTTGTCCGAGTCCGTGTTCCTCCTGCACTGTGTAGTGAACCGGTTCTGGTCCGTGGATCTTCACGGACCTCTGTGTTCTGCAGCTGGCCGAGCAGCTGACTCCTCTGGACGTCTTCCTGGGTCTGATGGCGGCCGCCGCCCACGACGTCGACCACCCCGGAGTCAACCAGCCGTTTCTCATCAAGACCAGACATCACCTGGCGTCGCTCTACCAGGTGGGTGTCGGGTCATCGGGGACACAACATCTGCTTTGGATGTGCTCACTAATCATCTCCACTCTGGGTTTGTGTGTGTGACAGTCTGTCTACATTATGTTTTTGGTGTTATCGGTTGCAGAACACATCGGTGCTGGAGAGTCACCACTGGAGGTCCACTGTCGGGATGCTGAGGGAGTCGGGACTGCTGTCGCACCTGCCTGCTGACGTGACGTAAGAACACATATAAGATAGAAACGGATAGCAAAGAGTACAAATACAAAACATAAATACAGTGCAAATAGGTACAGGTGTGCTACGTTGGAGCTGTAGCTGCATATTGGCACAATGTTGAGGGCTGTGTTTTTAACAAAGCAGGTAAAAATGAACCAGCATTCTGACTCAGTGGCGCCCCCCTCCACTCTACAGGCAGGACGTGGAACAGCAGCTGGGTTCCCTCATCCTGGCCACGGACATCAGCAGGCAGAACGAGTTCCTGCTAACCTTCAGAGAGCATCTGGACAACCAGGACCTGGACCTGCAGCTGGCTGAGCACAGACACTTTCTGCTGCAGGTAGATATTTCACAGTAACACTCAGCGTGGCAGATAACCGAAAGCTGTCCCGCGTGTCCACCACAGAACGATTTTTCACAAGTTTCTATACTTAAAATATATGTTGTAGTCTTAATTTTATGAGATTTTACAGTATTTAGAAGGTTTATTGTTGCTGTTAACAGACTGTCATGATGTCATAATCTTGAAAAATGGCCGACGTTTTAAAGGTGGACTAATGTTTCTTTCTACATTAATACCAAATGTGTTGCTCATATGAAGTCGTGTGCATCGCTCTGTAAGTTTCCCTCCATGCAGGCGTCACTGCAGTGCTGATATACAGTAAACGTGCGTTTCCTTCTGCTTCAGATCGCTCTGAAGTGTGCAGACGTCTGTAATCCCTGCCGGACCTGGGAGCTGAGCCGACAGTGGAGCCAAAGAGTCTGTGAGGAGTTCTTCAGGCAGGGTAGGTCGACTTCCATCGGCCCGATACTCTTTGTGTTTATTCACAGGCCTCCATCCCTGAACAACTCAACTGCTTTTTGAGGGAATAAACGTCATTTAGCTTCTGTGAAAGCTTTGAAAGAGTCAATCAAAGGTTTAAAATGGATCTTGTTGTGAAATTGTGGTCGATTTTCATGTTTTTTTTGAAGAGTTTCAGACAAGTCAACTGGTTTAAAGCGTTGTTTACTGACTGATTCTACGTCTTTGAAATGTTCTTTCCATCAAACTGATCTGAAACGGGTTTTCTGTCGTCTGCTGACTCTGCAGGAGACCTGGAGAAGAAGTTTGATTTGGAGATCAGTCCGTTGTGTGACCAACAGGCCGACTCTGTTCCAGCAGTCCAGATCGGTGAGTTCACACAGTTCAGGAGGACCCATCAAGACCAGGGACCGGTACTGAATCCTGCTAACAGGTCGAATCATTAGAAACCAGGAGTCTTGGTGGCCTCCTTCACTAGTCTCCTTCTNACAAACATAACACAACATAAACACATCACAACACAAACACAAGCACAAACACAACACAAACACAACCAGGTGCAAACACAAGCACAAACACAACACAAACACAACCAGGTGAGACACACAACCTCCTCTACTCACCTCCCAGACTCGCTCTCACTCTTCCGTCTCTTTCTTTGCAGCACATGCTGACAAAAGTCGACTCGTGGAACTTTGACATCTTCCTCTTTGACCGTCTTACTAACGGTGAGCTCCGACTCTACGTGTTTGTGCGTCTTTAGTGCGTTTTTGTCGCGTGTCCTTCTCCAGACAGTCGACCTGCTGCGCTAAACGTCTTTTCCACGTCGTGTTGCAGGAAGCAGCCTGCTGACTCTGGTGTGTCACCTGTTCAACGTCTACGGCCTCATCCATCACCTCCAGCTGGACGTGGTCAAGCTGCACCGCTTCCTCAGTAAGCTGCACACAGACACACCAACATGGACCCGTCAGACTCCACAGAATGCAGGAAAACATCCAGAAATATCTGAGAATTATGATTAAATAAACGCCAGAACTTGCAAGGTGGCTCGGTGGTTAGCACCTAGAAGCTAGA
>NW_007578907.1:146585-150600 GCF_000690725.1 Stegastes partitus | reverse complement strand
TGTCTAAGAGACGATGCTGCTGTGTTTCAGGTTTCATCTCGTACATCGTGGAGCCTCTGTTTGAGGAGTGGCAGCGCTTCACGGAGCCCAGTCCGCTCAGCACCACCATGATGGGTCACCTGCACCAGAACAAGGCCGGCTGGAGCCGCCTCAGATGTCAGAACTCGGACTCCGACTCGGACTCCGACTCCGAGGAGAACGAAGGAGAAGGAGAAGAAGAGGACATCCCATAACGTTCCTCCAGTTCTTCTGGTGTTGGATCTTTTGTCAGCGGAGGAGACGAGGGTTCGTCCTCCTCTGTCCTCCAGCGTCCCGCGGCTGGTTGCTGGCGGCAGCTGAGCTCTGGGTGGGAAACATGAGGAACAGCTCCCCCTGCTGGAGCGGAGGACTGCAGCAACAACACGGGATTCTCAGCAGAGCGGATGGAAGAATTATCTTAGTAAATACTGACGAAGGTCACGCCTTCTTCTTTGGCCCGTGACATCTGCTTCACATCAACGGAGCAGAGAGGTCACGGCAGAGGAGGGATTCTGTTTGCTGCTAGAAGAACGAAAAAAGCCAAAACTTTGAAAGACTCAGCTGGAAAGATGATAAAATATATGAAAGAGTCAGAGAAATATATCAACTATACTATGCTTTTTAAAGTTTACACGGTTCGTGTTAAACTCTTTTCACTTTTTTCTGGATGCTTTTGCACTGATGTGTGTTTTTAACTGAAACTTGTCGAGGTTCTGTCACGTTTTAACCACGAGACTGATTCACACGGACGTAGCTTCAGCTGCTGCAGCACTGAAACCAGGCACAAACGAAAGCATTTGTTCAGGTGGATCTATAATCTGTACATACCGACACCTCGACACTTCTGAACCTCAGCAGCGTGTTGGTCGTTTTAACTCTCCGGGGTTCCTCCGGGTGTTTCTAATCTCTCTTTACTAAAAGCTCATGTTCAACAACACGCCTTAACAGCTACTCGGTCTGTGTTTTTACTGTTTTCTGGACAAACTTTCGTACAGTTTCCTGTTTTCTTGCAGCCAGTTCAGAAACGTTGCCTAAACGTTACCTCAACATGACTTTATGTTGTTTTTAATCCACAAACAGACTTGGGCCAATTAGTAGCTACACATTCTAATTTATTCTAATTTTCTAATTATTCCAGACTATTTAAGGTGTTTCTTGCATTTTTTTACAATTTAAAAAATTTAAATTAAAAAAGGGATGCGTATGTAAAACCTCACCAAAACCATTTTTAACTTATGAATATTAGAACGGCAACAATTAATTAATTAGTTGTCAGCTATTAAATTACTGCCAATAACTCTGATAATTGATTAATTGGTTTTATTAAACAGTCTAATTTCTCTGATTGCAGCTAATTCAATGTGAATATTTTCAGTTTCTTTCCTCTGTGACCGTGAACTGAACATCTTTGGACTAATTAAGACATTCGAGAAAGCACTGATCCACATTTTTAAACATTTTATACACGAACCTTTTCCAAACCAGACTCCATTCATAAAAGTTTAAATTTAAGCCAGACATAGAACATTTATGCCTCCAGCAGATTTTAGAACCAGGATGAATTTCTGCCACTGATCAGTTTTAAAATAAATAATTTCTCTGATTGCAGCTTCTTAAATGTGAATACTTCCTGCTTTATTTCCTTCTGTGACAGTAAACTGAAGATCTTTGGACATTTGAGAAAGCACTGATCCACACTTTTCTGACATTTTAGGGCCCGTGATGCTGCCGCCACCGTGCTTCACCGCTGATCAGCTCGTCTAGAAAATCACTGACAGTGAAAACAGCCATGACTGAGCCAAACCGGTTCCACAAATGAGTTCACTACATCCTGCAGCAAATATCCAAAACATTTCAGCTTTTTCTTGCGTCATTCATAATTAAGAATATCTATAAACCTGTGTCGTCTAAAGGGACATTTATATAAACCTCACCACTGATCGTCCCAAAACTGAGCTCACAGTATTTAGAAAGTTCTGGTTGGTCCAAGTCCAACAAGTGCTGCTGTCGAATAAAACGTATTTTCTAAACCTGTGTGGTTCAGGTTTGAGGTGAGACAGACAGACGCTGGTTCATGTTCACTTATTTCATTTAGACTGAAGGAAACATTCAAAACACACAGCTTGGAGTTTATTTTATTACTTTTTTTGGTGTCTTATTTATGAAAATATGTGAAAATTCAACAAGATAACGTCTTACGGGCACATTTAAAGCATACATATTTAATAAAATAAGATGTCAGTAATCAGCTGCTGAGGTTTCAAGTTGAACTTTTTTTTACTAATAAAACGGGGTGAAAATTTTAGAAAACACTTTTTTCTTCTATTCTGGGATTTTTATTACTTTTTTAAACATTTTGTTAGTTTTTTATTTTGAAATTTTATTAATAATTTTTAGACAATTGTGAGATACTTTATTGTGCTAATATGTTCCTGTTTTTTGGACATTTTTTTTGAATATTTTTTAAACTGTCTTGTATTTTGGGGATTTTTTTATATTATTTTTTGACTTTTTTTTTTTCTTAACATGTTTAACTTCTTAGCAAACCTTCTGGTTTTATTTCCGTCTTCAGGTTTTTACTGAGGGGCTGTTTATACGTCATTCAGTGAGATTCATGCGACGTTTTATTCTTAAAAACATTTAGGAAATGGATTTTAAAGAAATTCCTTCTGTAGAAACGGTTCACTTTTCTGTTCTGGAAATTAAACTCGATCAGTGCGTTTGTAGACGTATTCGTCCTCATTTGCATATTTAAACACACATTTTCTGACAACTTGTAAAACCAGAGATCGTTTTCTTGATGTAAATAATAACCTGGAGCAGCTTCACACTGATATCTGTTGATTAATGTTCACCTGCAGCGTCTCTTCTTCTGATGTGGTCTAACAGATGTTTCCAGATGTTTATAGAGGAGCTTTATGATTCCAACGACCCAGCTGACAACACTGCACACTTCATCCTGTAAGATAGTCAAATACTGACGAGTTCTGTTCATGGAAAGTGTAAAAAAAGAAATAATAGTTTATTTAAAGTTGATGACGTCTGATGGCGTTCATATCGATCTGTAGCTGTGGTGATCAATGAGTAAACGATCGATGACGTGTAAACCTCACTGTTGTTCTGATCCGAGACGCTGCTGATTGATTCACTCAAAGATGACGAGCAAACTGTATTGATATTTGATGATCCGTTAATGAATTAAACGTTTTATTTTATTTTTTTATATCAAAACCTGTAAATCCTGTATTTCCAGCTGCTTTCATGTGAATATTTTCTGGTGTCTTTCTATCTTTGGACAGACATTTGTCAGACAATTTTTTGGACTTTTTTCACCATTTTCTGATCAGAAGATGATCATAATAAGCAGCTAACAGAACAGAACACCATCGTTTATATCTCTGAGAAGCACTGAGGAGTTTTCCTGTAAATGCACAACATGTTTTTGTTTCTGTTTGCCTCCTTGAACTGTTTCCAGCCCAGATTTTACTGTTGTTTAATTTGCACGACAGCCACATAATGAAAGACTCTTAATGTTCAAATGTCCTGTTGTCGGTACTTTTTGTCCGTTTCAAGGTTCTTGCGACTTTCCATCGAGGACGTCGTCGTTTCTATGACGTGATCTTTATCAGCGGCTCACGTTTGCTCGCTGTTTTCTTCACATTTCTATCTGAGCCGCTGCTGGAGACGAACCATCAGCTTTAGAATAAAATCCTTCAGACGAAGCTTCCAACCGTGAAGAACTAACGGAGCTGCACTTCGGTCTGTGTTTTAATGTTGGACGTGACTTTGTGATCAACACTTTCTGACACTGTGAACACGAAATAAATGTTTTGACACCAACATTTGAAAAGGCAGCAGATCGTCTGTGTGTATGTCTGTTAATTAAACTTGAGAGTTCACACAAATGTTAGTCACAGAAAGTAACTGAGTACATTTATTCGAGTAGAAGTACTTCTTGTCCTTCAGTGTCTCCTTCGTCTCCACATCTCAGAGTGAC
>NW_007578907.1:129986-139794 GCF_000690725.1 Stegastes partitus | reverse complement strand
ATATATATATATTTTAACTATTTCTCTCCACCTTTAAATGATCTTTTTTCAACTTAAAAGGTTTATTTTAATTTAATTTTAAATCTTGCATCATGCCTTTCACACTGTGGATTAGTTCAGTGTTCCTCCTCGTCGCTGCCTGATGCTCCACTCCACCTCTAGATGGCGCCAGAACAGTTCTGCTGGTTCTGTGTTGCGGTGAAACCACAGGAGTCTCCTCCCGGCAGCGTTCCTCCCTCCTGCCGAGTGTTTGCAGTATAAATACTAGAGTCATGGTGAATCAACAGGACCGTCGGCGTGATGTAAGCAGGCTGCAGGCGATGAGCTCATCTGTCAACAGAAAAAAGGCCCAAGAAAGAAGAAAGACGGGCAGAAATCAAACAGCATAAAGTCGAGTCTGGTTGGACTCTGCAGGTCAAACAACACGAAGGCGAATGAGTCACCGTGTTGACTCACGGAGCTGAGAGGCTGTGAGAAAGTTCTGACCGACGTTCTCGCTGCAGAACGCCGCGAGAACAAAGTTAACGGGGCTTCGGTGGCGCTGAAGAATAAAGAAACTGGAGTAAATACAGGGTTGAACAAGAGGGAAACCACGCCGAGGTGATGCAGCACACAGCGGCCTGTGTTTCCCTCGTTTGCATATCTCTGCTTTGCAATGCAAACGAGGCTCGTAGGTCGAGTCCGCCGCTGATTGGTCACCGATTAAATCACATTAAAGCGGTGACTTTTCTAAACTTTATCTAGCCCACAGGTACGAAGCACAGCAGCACCGTCTCAGAGGTTTTCCAGTAATCTGGGACTTTTCTGGGTTCTGCTTTCACATCTCAGAGCTGATTTGAAGGCCTCAGAGTGAAGGCCAAGAACAAAGGAGGACCATGAGTTTGTCTCCAGCTCTAAGCACCTCGTAGCTCCAGCTGCTGCAGAAGTTTGTTTTATTCTCCTCACATTGAGCAGAAAAAGACGAGTTCCTTGACCTGGATCCGCTCATTAGAGTCCACTCATGCCGCTAATTCCGTCTTTCCGTCCCATCAGCGCTGCAGCCAGTCAGCGTGTGTCACTGTAAATATTGACAGTGCAAACAGAAACCCCCCCGTGGCCCCCGATCGGCAGCGCTCAGTGGAAACCGGCTCCATTAGGCCGTCCTGCCGATAAGCATCTACCTCCAAACTGCTCCTCGGCAGCTGCGTGAAGCTGCACTCGGCCTCTATTTTAGGTTCGAGGTAAAAGTCACACCTGAGCTGCTGAAAGTGAAAAACGAAACTGTCTCCGTCTGCCGAAAGGGTTAATCTCCTGTTGTTAGTCACGGTTCTCGCTCTATGGCTGTTTTTGGCCTCTTTTCTTTGCTGTTTCTGCTGCTGCTGCTGCTGCTGGGCTGTTTAATGACGTCCATTATCTGCACAGTGTTCCTGTCGTTCTGTCCACCTCCTGAACTTCAGCACCAGCAGCAAACAGAGCTTCTAATTCTGGGAGGGATCTTTCATTTTGCCCCTCATAAGCTAATAAAATAAACAGCTGCTGTCGTTTGCTGAAACTAATGAAAATGAATTGTAATAATAAAGTAATAAATAGTTTGAAGAAAATGTAGTTCACATTGTTAGCTCAGTGATAGCTAACAGTAATAAATAAATGTGGTGCTTAAGCAGGTAGCTAAACAAACAATGGATACCTGTAAAGACTTTGAACAGGTAGCTAAATAAACAGCTATAACTGTTAGCTAAACATTACCTGAAACTAATGTAATAAAGTACCAGAGAACAGGTCGCTAAATGTACAAGATAAACACAGTAAAGGGTAGCTAGCAGTAATGAACAAATGTGAGGCCTAAACAGGTAGCTATAGAGGTACAGTTACCACTGTTAGCTAACTTTTTGCTAATGTTTTGCTCACGGATACATATAAAAACTGCTTTTTCCCCCTAAAATTATGTAGCCAAGTTCTTAGCTAAATGTTAGTCAAAGATAATTAGATAAATGGTTATGATCGCTGGCTAAATGCAAAGTTAGCTAAGACTTATTTACACACAATAAAAGTTCAAACAGGTTGCTAAAGGTAGCTAAATAAACAGTTATAATTGTTAGCTAAACATTAGCCAAATGTAATAATAGTTTAAAGTACCAGAGAACAGGGAGCTAAATGTACTAGATAAACACATTAAAAGGTAGCTAACAGTAATGAACAAATGTGAGGCCTAAACAGGTAGCTATAGAGGTACAGTTACAACTGCTAGCTATCTTTTTGCTAATGTTTAGCTAACAGAACATATAAAAACTTGAAATAATTGGCTACTTTTTTTTTTCCTTAAAATTATTTAGCCAAGTTCTTTGCTAAATGTTAGTCAAAAGTAATGGATGAATATAAAGAGTTCAAACAAGTTAGTAAAAGATAATTAGATAAATGGTTACAATCGCTGGCTAAACGTCTACGCAAAGTTAGCTAAGACTTATGTACACACAGGTTGCTAAAGGTAGCTAGATAAACAGTTAGCTAAACGTTAGCTAAAAGCAAAGAATAAATATAAAGACTTTTAACAGGTAGGATAGTAGTTGGTGGATAATAATTAAAAATGATAACTAATTAAAATAAGTAATCTAGGAAGACTTTAAACGGGTAGCTAAACATACCGGCTAAATAATTGTTTACTAAAAGTAGGAGAAAAACAGTTAGTCTTTAGCTTACAGCAGCGGAGAAATATTAGAAAATGGAACATTAAAAAACATTATCATGGCTAATACTGTCAGCTGAAAGCATTTAATGACTTTTTGTAAGTAATGGATAAATGGTTGATATATATGTCATGTTTTTCACTGTGTGACTTGACCTCAGTGTCACGCTCACTTATTTATATTTATATCACCTTATAGACCAGATCAGTCACCCTATTTTCAATTTCACAAAAAGAGGAACTAGTCCGGGCCGTCGATTGTTGCTGTGGGACCGGGGAGCCCCTGTTTTCTGTCTTTTTATATATATATGGACCAGAAAACGTCTGTTCACACGCAGAACGCCGTCGCGCTTCATTTCTGCGTCAAGTCTCAGATTCGCTTCGTCCTCGTCTACTTAAAAACTTCTTTCTTTCTCACATTTAAATTCAAGATAACGACGGCGTCATTTCACCAGTTTATCACTAATGAAGCGCTTTACCCTGCATCAGCCTCACATTTAAATATTTTATCTTATAAGCTTCATAAAACACAATAAAACTCTGCAGTCGGCCTGTTTATTGCCTTTTTCTTTTTTAATTTAACAAACTGACTGAAGTCTTATCCTGTCTGGATGTTTGCAGACGATTTGCTGATAACCTGTGCAGCCCTTTGATCAACTCATTTGATTTAAATTTTGTATAAAATGAACAACACACCAGAATGCAGCTGCAGCTACAGATCAGTGTGTCTTCTCCGTTAACCCTATTCAGGACTTTTGGGCTCTTTTGGACCCCAGGACGTGTGGTTTAGGTGACAGGTGTTGTTGTTTTATGCTTGAGGCGGGACGTTCATCATGCATTTGGAACATTTATTTAACATAAAGTCTATAATGAACACCAACAAATATTTTGCATGTATTCTTTCTTGGGGTCCAGTGAGCCCAAAAGACCTTCTAGGTGTGAAGGTCTTGGATGGGGTTAGACTCAGCACTTGATCTGAGCATCACCAAACAGGCGGGAGAAAAGTGATAACCGACGGCAGCAGCTTTGTCCAGCACAAGCAGGCAGAACAACCTCACAAAGAGCGAAAGTCGGCTGTGGTTTAAGATGCTTTACGATCCTCTGACAAGCACGACCACAAAATACTCTGCGGACGTCATCAGTCTTAACTGTAATCGGGTTTAAACGAAGTTAAAAACTTTAATCTTGACTCTCCACTCCATCCCTGCCTGGGCGAGCGTCTTGAGCTGCAGCAGGTGGTTTCCAGGCAGCTCGCCGCGTCGTGGAATGACTACAGCGAACACTTAGGGGAAATAAAGGGTTAATCTGTCATGCAGCAACGCCCACGCAAACACTCTGCAAACAAATATGTACATGATCAATATCCAGCAGCAAAAAAAACCCGTTTGCATGTTTCGCTGTGTGTCCTGGATGATACACAAGCCTCAGGTCACACATCGCTCTTCATTTACGTCCCATGTGTTTAATGTGTGCTCATGCTAACAGGTTTGTTAGCAGCCTTCAACCATTTGCATACTGCAAATATGTGTAAGACCGCGTGGGCAGATGTGAAGAGCTTAAAGCACACGAAAAAGTCTTCATATATGTTTGTTTTTCTGTTCATTCACCGCTCGACAAAGGAGATTATCACGCAGCCTGTTTCCAGATAAGCTCGGCGGCGGCGGCCCGGTGAAAGTGTTTCTGTAATTCGTCATCAAAATGCTTCAGCGGCTCGTGGATCTTTTTTTTTTTCTGCATTTTAACTGATCTGCTCGTCGTGTAGCCCCGTATTGACCTCAAACCCTCGCAGAATGACTCACGACGTCTCCAAAAGTTTGGATTCCCATAAATCCCCATAATGCACATGTAAATCAGTCGTTTTATCTTTAAAAGCTCCCTCCGGTGACGCATCAGCTAACCACATTCACAGGCCGAGGAGCTGCGTCGGTTCAATTGGAGCAGATTTTGATTAAATGCTGAATTGTGAGCACCTATTGTATCACCAGTATAACCTCCCTCTGTTCTTTATTATTGTTGGTTTTATAATCAAGTTATCTGTAACTGAGGTGTCATTTTTCCACGTGTTGTTTACAAAGAATAATTTTCTATATTCCTGATTCCTCGTCAGGCCCGTCGTGGAAAACACAAGGATGTTCCTGTAAGTCGTGTCTCCTCGTGTTATTACAGGCTCGGCCCGACCTGCTCGGCCTGTTCGTCCAGACCATCAGTCCAATCATACTGCGATCGAAGTCTCCGCTCTGTGGGCTCCGTAACGCTGTTGTTGCTGTAAACAGGACGTGTAGCTGTGGATTAATCCGTGCGTGCTGCTGTTTATTCTGTCAGGATTCAGGGCATATGTGTAATGTTTGTTTGTGGTTTGCTCGGCCGGGTTTTATGACGGGCGTGTTGGAGGCTTTGGAGCTCGCACAGAATCTCAAATTTGTGTTTGCTCTCACAGTCACAGACACGACAGTCAGGGTTTATTGTTGTCCTAAATTACACCAAAAGTCGAGTGTAATGCTTCTTAATATGATTATATTTGATATGGAGCCTAAAAAACTGAGCAACCTTAGCCTCAGTAGTATTTTAAATAAAGGCCAGGAAGCAGAAACTGAAATTACTTTCTGATTCCCTTTAAGTTTGGCTTAGTTCTGCAGATTATAAGTTGCTAGAAATGTTATATTCTCGTTTTAAATGCTCATTATGAAGTGTTTCTATTCTTGTAGGAGTTTGATAAAACCTCTAAACCTGTTTGAACTGTTATAAAGGTCACAGCAGGTCACTAAGGATTAATAACCAGAGGTAACATGTAGAAGATGTAGAGTTGCTCAGCTACTTTAAAAATAAAGAAATATTTGTATTAAGGAAGAAAATAAAAGAATGCGTTTTTGTGATGCTGATTTTTGTTCAATTTATTGTTTTAAAAACCACTTAGCTGTTAGCAATAATAAGGTGGTAAATAAACAGTTAAGTTAAAAAGAGACAAATCATTTATAAACCCAACCTAAAGTAATCATACAGAGTTTAAACAGGAAGCTGAATATGCTAAATAAACTGTTAAAATCCTCAGCAAATAAGTGATATTTATAGCTGAAGTTAATTAAATCAATAGTTACATATTTTAACTGAATGTTTGAAACTAAAGTAATAACTAGCCTACATAGAAAAAGTTTGATCTGGTAGGTAATCGTTAGCTAAAAGTTAGCTTACGGTAATGAATAAATATGGAGTTTCAATGGGTATCTACAAAACAAACTGCTACAAGTTTTAGCTAAACATTAGCTCAAAGTAATAATCATGAATAAAGAAATAAAGAGTTTGAACAGGTACCTAATGTACTGCATGAACACAACATTAGCTAACAGTCATGAACAAATATGGAGCTTAGCCAGGTAGCTACAGATAGCTACATGAACGGCTAAAATCGTTGGCTAAATTTTTAGCAAAAAGTTAGCTAACACTATTGTTGTTATTTAACTTTTAAGTTTAAACAGTTAGCTAAAAAAAAAAAGCTTTAGCTAACTTAAGCTAAAAGGTAGCTAAAAGTAATATACACATACAAAGTTTAAATGGGTAGCTAAAGGTAGCTACGACGATTGCAATAGTTCGCTAAACATTAGCTAAACATATGCTAAATGTAACTGATACACATCAAGAGTTTAAACAGGTAGCTAAAGGTAGCTACATAAACAGTCACAAAAGTTAGCTAAATGTTAGCTAACACTAACTGATACATGTAAAGAGTTTAAACAGGTAGCTAAAAGTTTCAGCTAATAGTTAAAATGAATTAAATCCTCAAAATAGTGAGCTTTTAGTTATCTAAAGAGAGTTGTAAAGGTAGCTAAATGTATGGGATAAATAATTAACAGTTAGCTAGTTAGCTGAACAGCAAATGTTTAGCTAGTACTGTCAGTTAAAAGTAATACTTGTTTTTAGCTAAAACTTGAGGATAAACAGCTAAAATTGTTAGCTGAAAGTAATACATATAGAGAGTTTACTAGAAAAACAGTTCAAAAAGTCAACTAAAAATAATAAATAAATGGTTGAAACAAGGTGGTTGTAGCTCCAATATGGACCAAATGACTTTATGGGAAAAAAATATTGTAATAACATTCAGTTTCATTCAAGTATTCATAATAATGTACAAGATGCAACCTGAAAACATCCAACTAATCAATTTAAAACATTGTTCTTGCAATGATTCAGTCTGGTGGTGAACTGAAAACAAAGCCGTGTCTGAATATAAAATTATGTTTAGGTTTGTTTTATTAAAGGCTCCGCGGCAGACATGATGGGACGACCTGCAGCGAAGGCCTCAGGCTGCAGTCGAACCGCCGAACCGGTGTTAGTTCAGGATCGGATCTTGACCCACAAACACCGATTGGCAGAAAACGAGGTCAACATTTGCATCTCCATCGACTAAATACATCAGCAGCCAAAACAAATGACAGTGACAAGGATTTCAGGAATGTTCCCTCGGGCTCATCTGGGCGAGGTGCGTTCACAACATCCGCGCTGTATTTTGCTCATCCGCTTTAATCAACGCACATTTAAATCACATTTTTAAAGCATCTTTTAGTCGGTTCCCATCAGACCACCTCCAGCCCCGCTCGGCCCGTTCCTTGGCTTCTCCCAGCAGGAGACGGGAACTCTGGGGGAGTTCACCCTCCAGAGTCACTCTCCTGCTTTCCCAAGCATCTCATTTGACTGGAAAATCTCTATGCAAATCGGCAGCAAGGTGGACGCAGGGAGGAGGGGGAAGGTGGGCGTCTGAGTGTACACAGCAGGGCGGGTCGGTCCAGAATCCTGGAACCCTTCGTGCTCCATCTTGCCCCCTTGGATCCATCTTGGTGGGAGGGGGGGGGCGGTTTGTGATGAAAATGTTGCTCGGCGATATTTTGCATACGAGATTGAATAAGAGATGTTCTCATTGAGCGACACGTTCCTCTTTCTAGTTGCAAAACAGCCGCCGTCCTCTCCCTCCGTCTTTCTTCATTCATGTGCGGCCTGTAGTAGTACTACTACTGGGGAAGTTGTCACAAAACAGGGGAAGTGTGTAGTAAAATATGTCGAGTATTGTTCGGCTCATTGAGGGAGAATTTCCTCTTTTTTTTTTTCCCGGCGTGCATGCGCCATAGGATGTGTGTTGCAGCTGCAGGTGTGCGAGCGCATGTTGCATAAAGAGGGAGACGCCCACCGATGGGCTGCACTCTAAAAACAGAGATGGGCCAAACCAGGACCATCCCCCCGATTAAACTCAGTCAACAAGCTGCAGGGGATCCGTCTTTCTTCTGTACTCAGAGGTCATTTATTTAACGTCTGGAGCACCAGTTTTCAGGTTGAAAATAAAGGATTTTTATGCACTTTTATGCTCCAGCTAATAAGTTGACAAACTTTTATGACACTGAGTTGTTCCAGTTTGATCTTCTGCAGCAGTTTTTGTTGATGCAGCAGCTTCTACGTGATGAAACGTGGGCTGCAGCTGAAGTGTTGTTTTAAATTCTATCAACTTCAAATTATCTCTTGTACCTTTAACTTCAGTGAAATTAGGTTGAATGCATCTTTTGCATCTTTATTTCGTGCAATTTTGCAACTTCAAATCGTGTTTTACATCTGTGCAAAGTCAGAAAACGTCATATTTTAAGTTGACTTAAGTTGCAAAATCAGATATTTTAAGTCGGTCTAACTTAAACCAGCAGCGTTAGCATCACTCGCTAACCTAATCTGGATAAATTTGCTGCAGTAAATTAATTATTTGCTCACAATTTTGTCTTTGCATGAACTCTTTCTGAATTACTTTTACAAACAGTTTGAGTTTAAGCTACACACGACATGCAGCTGTTATTAAATGAACCAGAGCCTTCAGATAAATCAGCGAACACATGCGGTCCTGCAGCCGTGTGTTTAATTTCAGGGATCGTTTTTTTACAGTGCGGTTGTGTAATCCATATAAAATGACTTGTTCCTCTCGTATCAAACTTCCCCCGTTCACTTCTTCATGGTGTAAGTTTAGTTGCACCATAAAATAAAAGCCGGTTCCTCCTGTTCGGGCTTTAATTAATTCACTTCCCGGCTCCCGCGGCGTGACCTCCGCTGACCTTCCTGCTCGCTGCGGCGCTCCATCACGGAAAACGTTCCCAATAAAAAACACCTCAGATGCGTCACCGCCGTTGTGTCATCGTTTGTTGCATCATCACGCGTGTCGTGTGTTCACGCGTGATGCGTTTGTTTCTCCGGCGATCACTCGGTCGGCCGCCGGGTCCCGAACGGTCGGACTCGTCTCACCTGGATCCAGTCTGGGACCTGCGCTGCTCTCTGATTGGCTCGCACGTCTGGACTTTTGAAAGTAGGATGTGAAACTGTTCTTTCAATTCTATTCAGACCTTGTTAAGGACGAGGGAGGCTCACAGAGGCTCACATCGTGGACCTGTGCTGGTGGATTTTTACCGTTTTTTTTATTCTACAGGATAGAAAAGTAGAAAAACGAAAGAAAAGCAGAAGCAGGTGTTTGTACAAATAAAAATAAAGCTCAGCGTCCGCTGCACTTTGACTCTAGATGAGTGTTTTTTTCTCATATTTTTCATTTCTCTTAATTGTTAATTATTATATTTTCTATTTATGACTTTGCATTTCACTTGATGAGACAAATAGATGATCTTAAATCTTGAACGGATCAGAACACGAGTGAGTTCAGTCCAGGATCCGTAGATGATCCACAGACATCCAGACAGAAAACAGTTTTCACTCTCTGGTGGGGATACGACCCACAGACAGAACGCTGAGGCTCGTAGTTTGCACGAACAGAACAAAACTTATCTCTGCGTTCAATCCGTTCACACACGACGAATCTTCCTCGTTTTTTTTTTTGTTGTTGTTACGTTTCATTTTCTCTTTCTGGGAAACGGGGATGAGAGAAGTGGAATGAGGAAGCTGATATTAAAACGCCGTGTTGCCTCAGAGGCGTGTTGCTGTGACACAAACACAAAGAGTTCCATCTGATGTTGTGAACAGAGAAATAATGTGTGAAAGCTGCAGAATAGAAACCGTGCGTCAGATGTTGGACCTGATGCTGGACCTGTCATTCAGGTGTGCAGCTCTCAACACCTCTCTGTCCTCAGTCGGTCAGCTTTCACCACAAACATCTATTTTTATTTTGTCAGTTCCTCG
>NW_007578907.1:126648-128237 GCF_000690725.1 Stegastes partitus | reverse complement strand
TCTAATAAAATTCAACTATATCAAAAGACTGTTGAGAAACAAAACACAGACTGGTTTGGTTTCTGTCTTCAGAAAGAAAAAGTACAAAAGTATTAGAATAAAAATATACTTAAAGGACCATCATTGTGCAGAAAGACAGCAGAATATTGTGTATTATTGGACTTTAATGATTGATGTGTTTATCAATTAAAAGGTGAGTTAGTGTATTGAAAATTCTCAAGCAGCACACATAAAGTCTGAACTTTATCTATAATATCACACAAATATTTCTTGTTTATATTTAGTTTGCTTCGATAAACTTAATCTGCAAAGAAACTAAATTTAGATAAATGTCGTGTTTGCCTCCGAACCTCACTGGTGTAAAAGGAAAAAGCAGCAGAAGTTAGAACCACTGGAGTAAATGTGGTTACTTCAGAGTCCTCGGAGCAGCTCGGAGGCTTTTTGACCTTCTAAAGTATAAATGTAGTGGATTACAAGTACACAGGGACATACGGTGTGCGATGTGTTTCCTGTTTAATCCTGGATGAAACCTGAAGTCTCTCCAGAGAAAACGTAACTCTGAGCCAAAGAGGAATTTTCCATCTTACTGCTGACTCACTCTTTGCATATGATTTGCATCAGCTTTGCATTCGAGTGCCGCCTGCCAAGTCCTGCATCCAGCTGCGTGTCTGCAGGTCAGACTTGGGATGGAGTTAATCTGAACTGAGATTTAAACTCGTTTTCTGCTCTCAGACAGACGGAAAAAAAGAAAGAAAGAAAAGGGCACCGAGTCTTACAGTCGAGGATCTTTTTTTTTCTTTTTTTTTTCTTTTGCTGCTTCATCTCTTGTGCAAACACGAGTAAAAGAAGCTCTGAGGCGTTTGCTCGGCTACATCCTGTTCCAGAGAAAACCCCGAGTGCACACATCCAGCAGAACCACAGTCAGTTCCCCATAAAGGAGAACACGAGCACACGTCTGCAGGGTTTCTACTGTACGGAGTTTCCTGACTTCACCATACAAACCACTACAAATGCTCATATATATTCTCCAGTAGCTCTGTGTTAACTTTAGACACAAATAGACGAGTTCAATTTGAGTGACTGCATTTTATGATTTTTTTATATATATATTAGAGGTAGAAATTTGGATTAATTAAAATATTGCTGCAGTTCTGGTCCCAGAAAGCTGCACGATCATCTCATGAAGCATAAAATCAGTTCTGCAGATTCATTTACGTAATAAATTCATGTTTTTAAAAAGTTTTCAGCCCCATTTGAAAAGAAAAAAATGCTGTTATTTTACAGATTTTCCCTGTTTTATTCAACTACAAATAATAAATACTAAAGTCAGAATGTACCGTTAATTTACTGGAAATAAATAAAAAATTAAATAAACCTATGACTCCTGAAGGAGGTACCAGCTCCAGCAGCTGAGATGTTAGAGACTGTTGATACAACAACTGATGTCTGTTCTTCACCATCAAAGCTTTATGGGAGACAAAGAGAAAGACTCTGTTGGAAAAAGCTCAGATTAAATCTGGACTAGAGTACTTTGGTCTGAGGAGACCAGAAAGGAACTTTTTGTCATCAGACTAGATGATATGATTGGT
>NW_007578907.1:121223-123639 GCF_000690725.1 Stegastes partitus | reverse complement strand
TACAATGCTTAACAAGACAGGCGCTCTAATACGTTGGTGAAGCGTTGTACATATAATTTCTTTCACAAATATTTGCATGAAAACATCTCAAAGGTAAATGATCTGATTTCATCTCCCTTCATGTCAACAATGTGGAAAAATGTATTTAATTACGCTTCACATTAATACGTTGCAGGAACTTTTTTTGCTCCATCTGCCGTCCCTGATTCTCTCTTATTCTAGCTGTTAGTCTGGATCTACCAAGAGTGTCTTTTTATGTTCTAACTTTTATGATCTTTGCTGTTTGTCTATTTTGTTTTTGGTGGTTTTTGATAGAGGCTCTACAAGTAAAAACACAGCGTCAAAATTTAAAGGATTCAAAGGGTTTTTTCTTTTGTCATATGCAGCAACAACAAGTTGAGTTCAGTTCAGTCAGTGGGATGAGCTTCTTGGTTCTGTGATGAACCTTTTTACAGAAAACATTTATTTGGACTCACATCAACTCGTACAAACCGAGGAAACAAATCTGCAAAATGTTGTGTACGGTAGAAACTCTTTATGTTGCAGGAGAAGCTACGATCTGCTCGTTCGAACTAAATGAACGTTCCTTTGTCCATTTTTGCATTTTAAAACATCATTCATACTTTCCCTCTTCACCACAGATGAAGCCACTTACTGACAATCATGTGACTTCTGGAAATTCGCTGGACTGGACTGGGGAGTTTGATAAGACCAGAGCGGCAGCAGATGAACACAGCAGATACAGGAGATGTTTGAATTAGAATTTATAACATCAGCTAGAAGACCGTTACAGACGACTACAGCAGGCCTCTGGTTAAAGGAAGCAGGATTCTGGATGTTTAAGTGTCTGTAAATGTGCTTTTTGTGACTGAAGCTGAAGGAAAATGAAAGAAAAAGGTCCTGATGTCTAAAGTCAACATGTGATGTAAGACCGAGCTGCAGAGAAACTGGGTGAAGCAGATCTCAGGCTCCGGATCCGGCTGAGCGAGAACGAGGGGAGGATTTCCCAACACGCGAGCAGGTCCGGACACGACGGCGGCCGTGATGTCGAGGCCGGGACGGGATCGTGAACGGGGAGCGAGACTAAACCCGGAAAAACGGGATTCCTCTCTCACTCCCTGCTCACGGAGCAACATACCTCTCCAAGACTTTCCCACGAGAAAAACCTCGGGCGTTTTTCGGTCCGGCTCGAAGCAGAAGAAGAAGAAAAAAACATAAGATGTGCAGACAGATAGCGAGGCGGCAGCAGCAGGCAGACCAGCAGACTAAATGGACCGCTAGATGTGGATCAGCTGGACCACAGGGTTTAAATACCAGCTGGTCAGCTGGTTAAAGCCAGACCTCTGACCAGCACCACGCTCACATTGGGCGGGACTCACCTGGTCCTCAGGTGACCCACTTATACACCTGTAGTCTTTATTTTTCTGCCCTGTTGTTCCTCCTTCCATCCGACTCTCTGTTGGAAGGATCCAGTCTCAGCTGTCAAACCTGTTCTTCATTTATCAGCTGGATCTGGAAGAGTTTCTTTCCTGCTCTGTTCAGGAACAAACGGAGGAATTAATGGGAGTTAAATGAAAACCTCCATTGTGTCTTTAATCCCTGTTTATGTAAAACATGCAGAGGAAGGTTCACGTCAAGGCGGTGGCGACAAACACAGAGTAGAGTATCTACTGACCAGAGTTCTGCCTCCAGACTGTGAATGGTCCAGAGGTCCAGGTCCTTGAAGTCCACAGAGGAGGGTCCAGGTTTATCACCTTAATGGACTTTTTCCATCATTTCTGAGCCTCATCAGTGCAGCAGATAGACACATGACATGTAGGAGGAAGAACACATCTGGTAGAACCCAACACCAGATCAGTTCTACATCCATCCAGGTGTCTCAGTCTGAACACTGGACCTGGTTCTGTTTAGGAGGATTGTTTCCTATCATCTTTGAATCGTTTTCATTTTTTAGTCATTCTGGAAACACTTTAAAGCCTTTGAGGACAATTCACGAGTCAGTTTTGAGTCATTTTGGAGGGTTTTTGTCATTTTTGTGTAATTTTAGGGACATTTTTATGCAGCTAAACAATTTTCTCGTCATTTTGAACAAATCTGGGCGCCGCTGAAGCTCACCTGGTTGAGCCGGCGTCCCAGGATTCAGTCAGTTTGACAAAAACGTTGAACAATTTGAAGATATTTTGAACATTTTCTGTTATTCTGAACAAATTTTGAGACTTTTGAACAGAGCTGAGCCTCATTTCCTCTGTGAACAGCTGGTAGCATCAGTATTATGGGATGTCTCATAGTGGTAACAGTTTAACGTCTATGACATGGAGTCATAGAAACAATCATTGTGTGTTTTTTTTGTGTGATTTTGCATCTTATTGTGTTGTATTCTAATAAAATTCAACTATATCAAAAGACTGTTGAGAAA
>NW_007578907.1:114435-119185 GCF_000690725.1 Stegastes partitus | reverse complement strand
CACGGTGGTGGCAGCATCATGATGTGAAGCACGGTGGTGGCAGCATCATGATGGTTTCCAAGGCAGTGAATACTTTTATGCTGTTTGTCCAATCAAAGTTGTAAAAAGTTCATCCCAGCTAACAGGGAACGCTCCCACAACATTATCTACAACTTCTAATGTTGTGTAAGGTTCATAAATGAAGAACGATTTATGCTGAGTGGACACTGAACAGTAAAGTGGAATATTGCAGGAAAATATGTTAATTCATGTGTTCAAGTTAATTTGTTAAAATAGATATTCATAGTGCTTACCTGAGTAACAGTTTATATTTATGTTTGCAGAATTATTGTTTACACATTTTAACATTTTCATTTGTGTGTGTACGAGCAGCTCAGTTAATCTGTGAATCTCCTGTTGTATAGCACACTTGCATTTGCCTCGTTTGATTCTGCCTCCTCCTGATTGGTTAGTTCGGTCAGGTGACAGGGTGTGTCAGGAAGTTGTTGTGGCCGCTGACATGTGAAGAGTAAAGATCACTGTTTTGAGTAAGAAATCCGTCTCCAGCCTGCTGTCTCATTATTTATCAGAGTGATCCATTAACCATCAACGAACCCTCACGTTACAGTTATTAGATTATAATCTAACCTTCAAAGAACCATTTTAGAATGTTTATCTTTTTAAATGATGTCCCGATGAGGACAAAGTGAACTAAGACAGAACATTCAGGGGACGTTTGTCTCAAACCAACATTTAAAGAACACTTTCCAGATGTTCTCGAGGCCTCCGATGTTTCTTTGCTAAAAGTAGTCAACAAAGGTGGAACACGTTGCCGCAACGTTCTGAGGACGTTTTGGGGAAATTGCACGATTCAGCAGTCCTCTGACAACAAATATTTCCAGAACGGTTTTAGAAAGTCTTTAGAGAAACTTGCCCGTTAGGAGGAACATTCTGAGAACTAAAAGAAAACGTTGAGCTGAAAACATTGCTTTATAGAAAGTTTACAGAACGTTTTCAGAATGTAAGCCTGGAAAATAAAACAACGAAGACAGAGGAGCTGCTGTACGATTCACAGACGAGCAAACAAAGAGTGAATGAAGCTTTTTGTGAGATAAAAGAAGCCAGAGTGAAGCTCAGAGCGAGAACGTGAGGAACTTTTACAGCAGAGCCCAGAAACAACAGCCTCTCATGTTTCTGCTGGAGCCTCCGAGTGCCGTCTGACCGGTTCAACACACGTGTTCTGAGCGTGTTGAAGTCATCACGGGCCGCGCTGCGTGTTCAGTCACGTCCAGGTTTACACAGAAGAATTGAATGTAACAGAGACGCAGATTAAAGGATCGAGCTGCTCATCCATCTCCATGTTTCTGTCTGTGGTACCAGTTGTTCTGGTGGCTTCAGCGCCGTCTGATCGGCCTTCAGTCACGCATGGGCTTCCTGTTGTCAGAGAGGTGCATCATGGGAGCCCCCGAACGCCCCCCACATGCCCCCACGCTCTGGTGTGTCACAGCCATCAAGGCCCTCGGCTTCCTGTTTTGCAATCCTCTTAGAAAAACGCCTGGTTCAGGAACAGCCTGTTTCTGCCTCGACACTGAGGCTCCTTTAAGTTTCTAGCAGAAGCTCAGTTTGCTTTAAACTTTTTAAATACATTCCTGAAGCGGTTTTATGGTAACAGAATCAAACAGAATCAATGAATCAGAATTTACTGGACTTGGAATAATAAATGAAGTCTATTAAATAAGATATAACAAAGACAGTTACTCCCAATTAGACAGCAGTGAAGGAAAACAATACAGAACTTTAAGGTTATTTTTTTAAACTCCAGACCAAGAGGTGAAGATTTATCAGGGACTTTTTCAACATTAGCATATTAATAAATGCATCATTTCTCATTTGTAATCGTTGTTACTTGATTATCAGACATTACTGGTCGTGCTTCAGGTGAATAATTTGTTAAAAATCAAACCACATGTGATAAAGCCCAATTAACATAAACAGCAGTGGGCCTGATGTCGCGCCTTGAGGAACCTCACAGTTAATGTGGTGGCTTCATTTTCAGGCTTAAATAATAATTTGTGCAAAAATGTCAAAGATGATTAAACTGAGGTCATGTCATTCCAGTCTTGAAGTCATCCCACCATTGTTAGAAAGATTTATTTTCATTGTTTGCTACAGATTTGATGCCTTTTCTTATCATTAAATATCCTCAAAACAGCAGCACGACTCGATCTGTAGCTGCAGTGAAAAACTACATCAGTTCATATTCTAAATACAATAAACAAACAAACAAACAAATATCCTCAAAACAGCAGCACGACTCGATCTGTAGCTGCAGTGAAAAACTAAATCGGCTCAGACTCTAAATACAGTACAAAAAAATAAAAAAAACTACAATTTTACTGTCAGACACTGTAAAAGAAACTGTTTAAATTCAACATTATTAACAATTTTGGTCTGATATTTTATATTTTTAATAATTTTAAAAAAAATAGTTTTTACTTTTTAGTTATTTTTCTGTACTTTTTAGATTTTAAAAATATTTAGGGAATTTTTTTTTCTATTTTCCCTCTAATAAAGAACAAAAAGTTTATACTTGACCAAAACTAAGTAAATTAAAACACTGTCAGCTGTGTGATTTAATCATAAATTGAACCAAACTGATTTTAATATAAAAATGTTGAAATATTTGCATAACTACAATGAAATCGTATTTTTTTTAAAGTGCACATGCAGGTGTAGGTGTCGGTTTGAACTCTAAAAAACAACCTGTTTTATTGAGGTTCCTGTTCTCTGAAGGTTCTTCCAGGAACCTTCCACGGAATGCAGAACTCCACAAACACCCTTCAGTCACTCGGGGATTATTACACAGATGTTAGTTATTGTTTTATTGTTTTGTTTTTCCAGTTTTTTTTATCTTTAATAAACACTTCCAGGCTCTTTGCTGACAAGCTTTCACAGGTTTCACGCTGAGCTTTTTGTCCCACAGTATATAAAGTGATAATAAAATGAGGTTATCTGGCTGGACGCATCTGCACATGTGTGTGTTTGCATATGAAAAGCTCCTCCTCGCCCTGCAATTAGCTGCACAGCACCTGTGCACCTGCGCTTTATAACTTATCAGACAAATACCTGCACGTTAGCTGCTCTCGGGGGCTTTCCTCGGCTCGCTGCTCGCTGCTGCTGCCGCCGCCGATTGTGTTGTAATGAATAATCGATTTATCTTTGAGGTGGTTTCTCTGCAGGCAGGTGAGCGAGTGTTTGGAGGGAGTTCCCCCAAAACGTTTCCACAACTTTCACTTATCAACAGCACACATGGATGAATGTTGATGCTGTGTGTGATCCAGGAGGGCGTCGGGGCGTCGGGGGAGGAGGGCTGTGGTCCGGAGGGCAGCTCCTGTGGTCAGATACTGAGCCGGATGGTGCTCAGGATGGGTGGAGCCGGGCCGGGCCTTCTGATGCTGCTGGGCCTCTTTACTCAGAAATTAAAGAGCTGAAAGGTCAAAGAGGTGTCGCAACAAGTGCAGCACGAGTCTGAAAAATGGGAGGAGTTCCAGGACAGAGAATGTATACTGTGTTATATTGTTTATATGGATCGATATGTGTCAGATGTGAAGACAGGTTTGATTCAACCGGAGGATGTGTGATGATTACAGCAACCTTTGGCCGAGTGAAAGGAAACTGACGAGTCATAAAATCATCGGGATTTAATGGAAGACAAAAAGACGCAAACACAAAACCAACACAAGGGCAGAAGATGAAAAGAGTTCAAAGGACAATAAAACTCATAAAAGTCTCTCCAATAAAAGTGTGGCGTCCAGTCAAAAGGTCAGAACCTGCGTCTATAAACGTCACAGTTTAAGTGAAGCTCCATCAGTGTCAGAGCCGCTGCAACACTCCACCTGAAGTCCCGACCCGGAAACGTGTCGGCTCCACCTGGGTTCCAACGAGTCCAGACAGAGAAACCTCAGCTGGAGTTTCATGTTGGAGGAGAAGAAGAAGACTAAACTGGTGTTAATCAGCTGAAAGTGTCGGAGCAGCAACATGAAGTTCAGCTGTTTGTTCCAGCAGAACTCTGAGAGGATGAATCTGCTGTGACAACCAGCTGAAGGAAGCAAATAAATGTGTCCAAAGTGACTCGTCTTGGCAAAAATAACACAAAATTATCTAAAATGACTTGAAACTTATTCAAACATACTCAAAAACTTAAACATGAGTCAAAACTTAGCAAAAATTAATTTAAAATTTGTCCAAAATGAGTCAAAACTCATCCAACCTACTCAGAATGTGTTCAAAGTGCCTCAAAACTTTGTCAAAATGAGTCAAAACTTGATAAAAATAACTCTTAAATGTTCCCAGAGTGATTCGAAATGGGTCTATATGCACTCAAAGTGTGTTCAGAATGACTCAGGATTGGTGTCACTGATCTTCCGACCTGTGAAAGACGCTTCTGGTTGAGGTGACACAAGAACATCACATTCACATGACTTTGACTGATATGAGTCATGATTTTAGTGGGAATGTTAGTTTTAGCATTTCCTGTTGAAACTCGTGTCACCGGTACATTACTGAGCCGCCGATACTCTGGAACTGTGTGTAAGCGGTTCTGTGATGTTTTGAACACTGTAATGTGATCATGTCATTTTAAAACTCTAGTGCACAAAGCAGGAGGCCCTCTGATCTGGTTGTATCCTGAAAACGACGACAGTAAATGCGCTGTAGTTCTTCTAGTTCCAACATACAGCTGAGCAGGTTTGTGGAGAGTCTGTCAGAGAAT
>NW_007578907.1:107575-110434 GCF_000690725.1 Stegastes partitus | reverse complement strand
CTGGAGTAAAGTCAGAAGCTCACGCTGCAGACGAGGAGTTTCACCGACACTGTAAAAAATAAACAAACAAAAAGCTTTCAACTGGTTTTAAGAGTTTTTCTTTGTTTTTGTTTTCTTTTTCTAACAATTTCAGATTATTTTACAGATTCTCTGTGTTTTGTTAAAGTTCAGATAATAGCTAGTAAAATCACAAACAAACAAATAAACAAACAAACAACAGACCAAAACTAAAGTAGTAATTGCTCTTTTTAAATTAGTTTTTAAATGTGCTAATATATGTACATATATTTTAACAGTGCGTAACCATAAAAATACAGTTTGACTGTTTTTAAATCAGCTAAAAAAAAAAAGTCAGTATTTTATAGATGTTTGCTGTTTTTGTTTGTTTTGCTTTTTTTGTTTTGTTTTTTTATTACAGTATTTGAATGTTAATTATATTCCACTGTTATTGTTTGTTTGTTTGTATTTTATCAGAAAATGGCAAAAAAAAATAAATAAAACCCAATAAAAAAACACAATAAAATAAAATAAAATATAGTCAAATAAAATAAATTGAATGAATAAAATATGATAAAATAAAATAAAATAAAATAAAATAAGATTAAAAAATTTGATTAATTAAATTAAATTAAATTAAAATGTGGATCAGAGTTTCCTCAAATGTCTTGTTTTGCTGTAATCACAGAATTTTCTTTAAGAAGTTTCTTAAAATTTTAAAAATAACTCAAACTGAATTATTAAAACAGTTGGTGATGAATTTAATTGGTGCTGAAACAATAACAGAAACATTTAAAGACGAGTCGGCTGATGAATATTTTTTACCATCGTGTGTCTTTTTAGAGACAAAAACATCAAATAAATGAAAACAATTCTTAGTTTTAGTCCCACAAACAGACAGAATGTAGATTTAACAGCAGTTTCTCTTGAATTTGTGCTAAAATCAAACGTTGTACCACAAACGAACACAAACCGGACTGATGATTGTGTTTCGTGTTAGTTTTCAGAGTTTCTGGTTTCGTCCAGTGACTCACTGATAGTTTTGTGTGTGTCTGTCGTGCTGCCAGCTGCACTGTTGTGTTGCTGTGTGTCGGCCTCCGTGTGCAGCAGTTGTGCGACGGGCCGACATGTGCTGCTGCAGCCGGACAACAACAACAGGTGTCGTCACAAAGGGAAAGTGTGTGTCGCACCACAAACACTCCGCGCATTGTTGTGCACGACTTTCACCCCATTACCTCCGACCGCACCCAGCGGCTCGAGGGCAGCGGGGGGCAGATCCGAGGGGGCAGGTCCGCCGCCGGCCGGGGCAAGTGTCCCAAATCGGGGCGGCCAAGCATGATGGGGGCATCTGAATCGACTTGTCAGGACCAGTTAGGGCCAACAATGGCGAGGACGGAGGCGAGGACGGAGGCGAGGAGGCGAGTGTGAGTGTGTCGCGGGTCGGAGGAGGATGAGCTGTGTGTTTGTTGCGGTGCTGGAGGAGGCGGAGGCAGTGGTGGTGGTGGAGGGTGGTGGTGGTGGAGGGGAGGGGGGTCCATTGAAAGGCTCTTCCTTCTGCTCTATTTACGCAGGTGAATGGACGAGCTGCAGCGGCCTGGGCGGGAAAACATTCAGCAGAGCTCCGGGTTTAATGTAAAAGTTCTCAAGACAAAAAGCTGCCACCCCCNGGACCCAGAACAGCACTCGGCTGGTTCTAATTACGCTGCAGCGTCGTGTCACCGATGATTTCTGACCACACGACGGTATTTACATCCCACGGACTCGATGCAGCCTGAGCCGGCCTCCGCTGAGCAGCCTGCGTCTGTATTTGTGTAGACGTGAGCCTCAGCCAGCAGCTGTCGGGCTGCCGAGGTACTTTCCCTCCGTCACACCTCCTCCCACAGGACCCTTTGTTTGTCAGGGTGTGTGTTTGTGCGTCGACACGTGCAGATTCTCAGAAAGCTGCTGAAACACACAAACACAACAACACGTGCACTGTTTCTTCTTCTTCTGCGCTGATCTCAGGCTGCAGAAGAAGAGCAGCATCGATTCTTCTCTCATCGGCACAGACTGTGACAAAGTTGATTGTTTTTGCATAAATCCTGCTTCTGTTTCTCCCTCGACTCGCTTCTTTTAGCGTCCGTCGGCCTCGTGTGCTTCATGCACACATTTTCGGGTTTTGAGTCGGTTTCGGCAGCTCGGTGAGGACTTCTTAGCTCCGCTGGTGTTGTCGTTGGGCGGCGTGACGCTGACGTGCAGCCCGTGTCCGGGCGCTCTGCCTGGACGCCGATCCTCGCAGCTCATTTGGATACGAGCGCCGTGCGGAGCGGCATTCGGGCTCCGGACTCCCTGGCTTTCAGGAATACCTTCCGGCCTCTCTGAGCCTCTGCTGGACTTCTGCTCCGTGGAGGAAACGGGAATCCCCGAGCAACGGCCGCTTTGATAAAAGCGAGGTGCACCCGGCAGATGGTGAGCACGGCGCACTATTTACTCGTTTTCTGCCAAATTAAAGAGGCTTTAAAACAGCGAGCGGACGGGGACTGAACACCACGTGAGACGCTTCGTGCTGCTCAGAAGTTTGTGTTGACGCAACAGATTCAGCTTCATGTTGACTGTAAACAGCTTCCTGTTTCCAAAAGCAACATCTGCATCTTCATTAAAGCTTTGGATCCAATAAAGTCGCCTATTATTTTACAGTGTGACCTCTATTGTTGACACACACACCCACACACACACACACCCACACACACACACACACACACACACACACACACACACACACATCTGTTTTCAGGCTTTCTTTCTGCCTCTCGACTCGACGATCCCACAGCTCCTTATCTCTGAGCACGGCTGTTGTCCCACCACCCTCACCGACACCCCCCC
>NW_007578907.1:105216-107562 GCF_000690725.1 Stegastes partitus | reverse complement strand
CACACCTCCATCCCCGGTGAACCGCGGCGCCTCTGCCTGGTCACACTCAGCCCCTGCTGTGTTCAGATAAGTGAGCAGTGAACTCTGTGGTTTTGTGTGTGAACCAGTTTCTGCGCTGAGCTTCACCTCCACGCTGCTGCTGCGACACGTCAATGAGCACATTCAGCACTTGTTGTTGTTGTTGTTGTTGTTGATGAGTGGTTTTACTACTTATTCATAAATCTTTGTATGGTGGTAAAAGTTGTAGTTCTCTGAATAAAACCCTCCGATCGATGATGAAGCTGCGTCTCGACCATTTTTCTAAGTGCAAGAAGTTTCTGTTTCTAGCTTCAGTCTTTGGTCCAAACTTCTGCTGTTTCTACAGATTTATACAGTATTAAAAAAAATAAACATCTGTAAAATCACAGAACAAAGAATCAACACACATGAACCATGAAGACAAACAGGCTCAAACCATCTGAATTTGTTCTTTTACAGTGTTTGACTGTAAAATTACGCGACTTTTTTCACTATACTTTATGTTTTTTTAGATAACTTACCGTTGTTTTGCCTGTTTGTGTCACACGTCTGCGTATTCAGACGAATGCTTAAACAAATGAGCTGAAGTATAAACTTGTGCTTTGAGTGTTTGACTGTTTTGTTTTTTTGTCTGTAATTTGTTTTGTCAAATAACAACGACGTGTGTTTTGCTTTTTAATCATAAAAACATCAAACATCTGCAATCTGTGGTCAGAGGTGTGGTTCTGGTTCATTATAGAGCAGATCTATGATTGAAGAGGAAACTGAGCTGCTAGTTCTGGATTGCATAATCTGTATTGTAGCGTGTGTGTGTGTGTGTGTGTGTGTGTGTGTGTGTGTAGGTGTGTGTGTAGGTGTGTCAGCACTCTGGTGGACTTTGGAGATGCCTCCGCTCCGATAACACCCTGAACACACCTCCAGCTCTTATCAGGAGGACAGGTGTCTGTTACCTGCCGGCTGCGTTGCTTCACCTTTTATCGGCTGTTTGTTCACAGTTTCCCGCCTCGATAACGCCGTTCCTCCGCCGACGTCTGGGGAACGTTCGGAGAACAAAGCTGGATGTTCACCTGCCGCTGAGTCACCCCCCTGATAAGACGCTGGTCGCACACTCAACATGAAAGCTGGAGCGTCACTTTCACTTCTGCAGGTCTGCTGATCTGGGATCAGAAGAACCTCAGAGAACTCTGGGACCATCACACATGTTCCTGGAGGAAGTTTAGAGAAGAGGAACCTGTCATGAGTCAAAGCTGGTTCCTGGAGGAACCGTATTAAAACAGGTTCTGTGGGTTTAACATTCAGCATGTTTAGAAAACAGTCAGCTCATTAACTGGTGAAGGAAACATAAAGCTAACGTAGTTTAATCCACAATTAAACCGTTTTAAAAGTGTAAACATTTACATACACTGTAAAAAAAATAAATAAATACATTTTTAAAAAGTTTGTAAAAATCTGTCTTCAAGATTTTTTGACTGTAACATAAAAAATACAAAAAATTAAATGAGGAAAAATGTCAAATATCTGCAAAATAACTGATTTATTTGAGCTGATTAGAGTCAAACTGTGGGTTTATGGTCACTTATTTAAAAAGAAAATGTAAATAAATATAAAATAAAACATTTAACAGCAAGTTTCTTTATTTTTTTTTTCATGATGTTTTTGCAGATTTAAATATATTAAAATGGTGATTTATTGAACTGCTGATAAACGTACAGACTTGTGTTGTGGATTAATGTAGTAGAGTAAAGATCAGACATTAAACAAGTATCAGACAGAATCAGAATCAGTTTGCTTTATTTTAGGTTTCAGTCCTTTTGGCAGTAAATGATGATTATTTAGGATGTTTCTGTGTCTGTGGACAGACGGAGATCTTTGTCTGTAAATGATTTAAACACTGAAGACAAACTTCCTGAGTTTAAAGAAGAATTCACATTTTTTCAGGAACGTCTACGAGGCTGTTTCATAGTTTTCTTATGTTCTCCACGATATTAATAATAATATTAGTAATATAACAACAGTTCACAGTGGAAGCCCAACCTGCACTGAAAGGTTCCTCCCCAGTGAAGATCCAGGAGGTTCCTGCAGGTTCTTGTGCTCAGAGAGGAGCTGCTTCCTGGAACTCTTTCTGCTCGTCGGTCGGTCGGTCTGCTGAGCTCGCGGTTTTTCACAACGTCTCCATCCCTGAAGTTAAAGAGCTCGATTAGCGTCTGGTCGCTTCCTGTCGACTTCCACAGAAGACACGAGACCAGCGAGCAGAGTTTCATCAGGGTTCCTCGTCAGCGCTGGTGGCTCGTGGTTCCCGTTCTGTCTCAATAAATATCTGCAAAACCA
>NW_007578907.1:101795-103801 GCF_000690725.1 Stegastes partitus | reverse complement strand
ACACACACACACACACACACACACACACACACACACACACACACACACACACACGGAGCTGCTTTCTGGAAAAACATCCCAGCAGACAGACGAGATGAAGGGAAGCGACCACATTATGAATAATCAGAAAACATCAGTGATGGAAGCTTCTACCAGCGTTGGGTCTCTGAGACATTTCCAGGTCTCACGTTCAGGACATCTGAGGGTCAATGCATGTAAAAAAAAAAAACTCCTCCAGAACCTCCACCAGAACATCTGGTTCTGTACCTGCAGCACCTTCATCTACTGACCAGACCTTCAGACTGTGAATGTTTCAGAGTTCCAGGTCCTTGAAGTCCACAGAGGAGGGTCCAGATTTATCACTTTAATGGACTTTTTCCATCATTTCTGAGCCTCAGAACTTCATCAGTGCAGCAGATAGACACATGATGACATTTAGGAGGAAGAACACATCTGGTAGAACCCGACACCAGATCTCAAGAGTCTCTTCTTCTCGCTACGATTCCTTTTCTCTGGTTTACAGTCATTTTGTTGTTTTAAATTGTTCAGGGTGTATATTGAGTTAAGTTTCAGTAAGTTTTCGACACGTTTTGAATTGTTCTGGACAGATTTTGAGGCATTTTGGGGACGTTTTTGTCATTTCGGACATATTTCGGGACATCGGGGACACGTTTTGAGGCATGCTGGGTAATTTTAGAGACCAGTTTTGAGTTGTTCAGGACAGCATTTAAGTCTTTTTGAAGAGACTTCTGTCATTACGGACACATTTGAAGCCATTCAGGTCAAGTTTCAGGACATTTTGGATCATTTTTAATCCATTCTGGATGTTTTTCCAGCAGTACAGCAGATAGACACATGACATTTAGGGGGACGAACACATCTGAACACTGGACCTGGTTTCTGTGCAGCAGGACTATTTCTGATGAATCATTCTGGGAATTTTCCCGTCGTTCTGAGCGAACTTTTGAGTCATTCTGGAATAAATTTGAGGTTTTTTGTCATTTTGAAAAACTTTTGAAATTTTTTGAGTCACTGAACAAATATTAAGTCATTTAAACAAATGTTGGAGAAATCTTGAATCATTCTTGACTATTTTGAACAAGTTTTGAAGACGTTTTTGTAGTTTTTTTTGGAGCATTCTGGGTATTTTTGGGAGGTCTGTCTCCTGCAGTGGTGAATCAGTGAATTCTGGACTTCAACGTCTCCTCGTGTTCATGTTCTGGTTTGATTTAAATCATAGATGCTGAACAAAGACTCTGATCTGGAATGAGTTTCGTTTAACTGGAGTGAAGCTTCTCTGCACCAGAGTGGAGACATCGTAACGACCTGATCACGTCCAGTCACAGTAAATCCCGCATGGTTTCTGATAGGAATCTGTCGCCTCACGCTGCAGACCTGCTCCTTCATTTTATCGAACCCCTAACGTCTGGCACCTCGCTGCCAGTCCTGACCCACTTTCTGCCCGTACGGTTGCTGGTGGCCTATCTGCTGCAGGCACATGGGTTCTTCACGCGTGTCTCTCTCAGAAAACAACAAACAAACGGCCGACAAACTGAACTCCAGCCAAATCTGGGAGACAGTAACCGCCAGAGTCGAGTCTAATCACCTCGCAGCTCCCGTCACCTCGCGCCTCATATCTCTACCCGCTCAGTCCGCTCAATCTGGGAGCGTGCACGTTGGGAGCGTGCACGTGTGCGGGGGGTCCGTGTGCAGACCGTGTGCCGCGGCGCTCACGTGTTGACGGGAACACGGGACGTCCGGCGTCTTTACATCTGCATCTGCAAACGGACGACTGAAGCAGCAACCCGTAAATAACAACAACAACAACAAGAACAACAGTCAGGATCAAAGAGTTCCTATACGTCCCATTAAACACATCAACCTGTAGCTGAGACAATAAATGAGTTTGTGGCCTCGTTTCTGTGAGTCTGATCAGATCCACTGGTTCTAGAAGCTTCATTCATCAGAGAACATGAAGAACTTTAAACAAACGAAGCAGCCAGTTG
>NW_007578907.1:88488-101295 GCF_000690725.1 Stegastes partitus | reverse complement strand
ACGCAGAAAGATCCCGGGTGTCCTCACCGGGACGTGAACCAGCGACCTTCTAGCTGTGAGGCAACAGTGCTAACCATCGAAAACAAACAACAACAACAGATTAGATTTATTATTTTCAGTGCTGCCTCTAACACTCTTCACCTAAACTTCTAAGCCGTCTGTCACTTCGGCTTGTGGAGGGATCAAACCAGCAACCTTCCAACCCGTAGACGACCCGCTGTCCACCTGAACCACAGGAAAACGTCTTTACTTCACCTGCCTTCTGTGGTTCTTTAAAGGTTCCTCATGTTTGACCCTTGCAGACTGTTTCGGGCAGCATCTTTTAGCCTGAAGTTTGATGACTTTTCGGCCCAAAATGAAAACATTTTCAGACTTTGTCCTTTAGTCCAGATGTTTGTCCACTGAGGCTGTCTGGGTCAGATGTGACCCGTGTATCCACTGAGATGGTCTCAGACCTACCGGTGTGGGTCACATCAAGGACACCGTGAAACTGTCCGGCCCACGTTTTATGTGTATTTTTAAATTTACATTTATTAATGTGACGTTTAGACGTTCTAAATAGATCTGAGGTTTAGAACGTGGTACCGACACTCAGTCTGAGGGAACTCTGGACGTGAACACCATGTCGGGTTAACGGAGTTCTGGTTGGTTCCAGGTAACGGCATGATGGTTTTGTTCTGGAACCGGAATCGTTTGATCGATAAAACAAACCAACTGGGATCTTAGAACGCATTGTGCTGTGGAACCAACAGACCAGAACCCAAAGTGTTCTCGTGGAGGGACCAGAACCAGAAATGCTGAAAATTCTTACATTTGACTTCATCATTTTTCCAAGTTTTTGTTAAAGTAGAACCGGGTGGGTCCACAAAGAACTCTCTGGAAAATGTGTTAATAAAGAACTTGGAGCACAATGTGTGGAGCCTAAAGGAACCCTTTGGTTGGTTCTTTAAGTCGTCTATGAGCGATAACTGTTTGCTGACGTTCTTTGGAGCACCACTCATGGTTTCTACAAGAACTGTTTTCGTGGCACTTTTGGGGCAGAACTGTTTGTTCTTTAGGGAATTTATTTTTGCTAAGAAGGATCTTTGAGGGAGAACCAATCTAAGGTTCTAGGTTTTTGACACCATCTGTGGTTTTTGTAGGAAGAATTTTTTAAAGACTTTTGAAACAGACATTTGAAGAACGAGTTTCTCAAAGGACGTACTTTTCCAAAGGGTTCTGTTATGTCAATGAACCGTTCTTTGATTGTTGTGTCCGACACCTTTTGGGGTTCTTTCAAGAACAAGCTGATGAAACGATTCCTTAAAGAACCAACTTTCAGTAAACTTCTTTGACGTTTCATACACGGGGCTGAAAGAAACCGTTTTTATGGTTCTTCAGGGCGTCCTCGGGGAGAACAGCTTCAAGTCGTGGTTCTTTAAGAAAAACAGCGTTTGCTGATTAGTTGCCGACATCTTTCGTCCACGTCAGGACTTTTCAACCTGGGTTTCGTTTTCTGAGTATAAATAAAGTTTTGGTTCAGAAACAGAACAACGAACTGGACTCCTGTGGATCCTTCATGATTTCTTCAGGAACCGTTGGGGGAGGTTTCTATAAGGAACCAAGTTTGATGCTTTTTGAGGCACCTTTGGGCGTTCTTTCCAGAACAAACTGAAGAAACGGTTCTTTATGGAACCTATTCTTTTCTCTTTGGCTCATTTATGGCCTTCTGCTCACAAAACGCTTCGTTCAAGAACCTGCTGTTGAAGGTTTCTGCAGCGATTCTTGGATCCACCGAGAACCTTTAGTTTACTGGAGAGATGAAGACAAACTGCAGACTCATGGACCTACAGATTCACGTTCTGCCTGTTTTTCTCTCAGTTTCTGTCTTTTTCTTTCTTTTTTCCTCGTGTTTGTTTCTTTCTACCTCTAATTTAATTCCTTTCTGGCTGTTTTTATTTCTTTTTGCCAGTTTTTGTCGCTTTCTGTTGCTCTTTTTTGTCTCTTTATGTTTTGTTCTGTCTGTTTTCGTCTCTTTTTTTCAGTTTTTCTCTCGGTTTCTGTCTTTTTCTTTCTTTTTTCCTCGTGTTTGTCTCTTTCTACCTCTAATTTAATTCCTTTCTGGCTGTTTTTATCTCTTTCTGCCAGTTTTTGTCTCTTTATGTTTTGTTCTGTCTGTTTTCATCTCTTTTTGCCTGTTTTTCTCTCAGTTTCTTTTTCTTTTTGCCCATGTTTGTGTCTTTTTCTGCCAGTTTTTCTTCTCAGTTTCTGTCTCTGTTTCTTTTTCTTTCTCTTTTTTTTTTCTGTGCTGCCTGCTTCAGTGTTTTCGGCCTGTTTCTTTCTCCCCATCCCTCCTTCTTCTCCTCCTCCTCCTCCTCCATCCTCCTCTGCTCTGTGCCGGTTATCAGGCCCGTCCAGCCCAGCCCAGCCCTCCTACCTGACCGCTGCCAGCAGGGAGCGGCTGCAGTCGCCTGAATATCTGCGACCACAACAGCAGCAGGAATGAGGAAATCAGGCTGCAGTAATCTATGCAGAACCGCGCTGCGTTCAGGAGCCCGCCATTTCTGCAACATCCGGCTATAAATCTATTGTGACACGCAAACCGAATTTATGAGCCAATCTGCTTGCGACAGACATGTTTGATTTGAAAAGGGAAAGGAGCGCGGAATTAAAAAAAACAACTTCTGCTTTTGGACGTGAATATTCTGTGAAAACAACACGACGGCGACGCACATGGAAATCGTTCAGGCTCTTTTAAAACACGATTCGTCTTCGGTTTTCACGTTTTGTACCAAAACATGGAGACGGAACGATTACGTCAAACATTAAATCAACATTGTTCGTCTCGTTATTGTGACCTGATTCGACCCTTTAAGCTTTTATTTTTCCTCAACTTGTTTTTCATTTGTTATAGTTGCATTATTTTTAATTGATTTAAATGATCAAGTTTCTTGCGTGTGTGTTGATATCTTTTATTTATCTTCCTATGAATGAGTTTAAACTATTTTTTTAAAAGTCATCTAAACTTTAACAACTCTATCTTCTTTTTTTTATTCTGAATTCTGTCTTCAGCTCCCTATAAAGTGCAGATGGATTAAGGATTTGCTCATGAGGCACAAACTGAATTCTTTGCTCTCTTTTTTTCTTGTACTTTAATAAAAAATACACTTTCTGAGTATTTCCATTTTCCTGCTCCGTCTTCCCTTCGCTCCACGACTTTCTTTACTTTGCAGTAAACACACAGAAAAACATTATTTTCACGTTTAGAGGTTTATTTGTCTCGTCTTTTCTCAGACCGGTGCAAAAGAAAAACATCCAAAACACACGTCTAGAGGTTCGTTTTATTACAGTTTGCGTCTGTAGATTTAATAAATACATTTAAAATCTTCACTTCTTTTGCAAACGTTCCAGTTGTATTCCTTTTTATTCTGAAGGTTTATGATGGTCGACATGCGTTGTGTTTGATTTAAATTTCTGTGTTTGTGGATTTAAAACGGAACCTTAATTCTGTTTGTTGTCGTTCGTTCAAAGTTGTCGTAACTAAAAATGCAAAACTGTTAATGTTGTTATTAACACATGTATGTATACGGTACTTTCTATTTATGTGTTTTATTTCCTTTTTATAACGTAAAGATGAAGTTTTGAAGCTTCACTGTCAGGACTAAAAACACGGCATCGTTGGTGAGTGCATTAACTTCATATTTTCTGCTATTTGAACTCATCTTTTTGCACTTAAAACTAAACTCAACTCAACCTGAAAACTTCTGGGTTTCAGTCTTAACACAGTTAATTAGAAGAAGCTTTTATTGTGAAGGAAAAGAAAAGTTTCATGTTTGACGTTTTAACAAATTCTCGAGTTGATTCTCTATCAAATGAAGCTGCATTAAGCTGCTTGTTGGAGAGAAATCCGATCATTTAAGTGGCTCAAAGTGAAACCAATAATATTACCTGTTAGCCGGTGCAGAATACTGAAATTGAATTGAACTGGCAGGAAAGTTATATGAATATTATACATGATATTAATATAAATAATGTTATGACAGAAAACTAGAAGAGAAAAGTCAGAAGTAACACAAGAGGCTTCAATGAGGGTTTGGATGGTTTCAGTAAACAGCGAAGATCAGCCTGATCCATCTGGGCTCAGCGTGTTGTTGTCAATAAACCACAAGGCGCACACACACACACACACACACACACACACACACACACACACACACACACACACACACACTGGAAGCAGGTGTCTGTGAGTCTCATGGGCTTTGGGGCTTTTGGGTGTAGAAGAAGAAGAAGAAGAAGATGGTGAAATTCCCAATGTGAGAGTCTGCGTCTCGCCTTGGCCTCTTTCCACTGAACACACACACACACACACACACACACACACAGAAACCACACATTTGCTACAAGCGCTGAAAGAAAATTTCAGTCGTGTGTTTTGCCGTCATCGTCTCTGTTCTGTCTGCTATGAATACCGTATATATAGATGTGTGTGTGTGTGTGTGTGTGTGTGTGTGTGTGTGTGTGAGAGTGTGTGTTTAACAAATCTATGAACAAACTGCAAACTAATTCTGTGACAAACATTCACCTGTTGTAATGATTCCATCGTGGAAAACTCCTCGGCGTCACTGGAGACTAGAGCCTGACCGATAAACAGGATGTTTACATAGTTTACATGTTGATGGAAGTTTTAGTTCATGACTCATTTCTGTGCAGATTAAGATGATCTGTGCTGATCTTAGGCGTAGATATTGTACGTTCTCCTGATATCATAGATCATTGATTCAGGGCTCCTTCTGTTCTTTCTCTGTTCACAGTTTTTTTTATCAGATAATTGGAGTAATTTCGGTGATTATTTTAATGCATCAGATAAACTAAGCGGACTGTATTCAGTGAGGGGTGGCTCGGTGGTTAGCACTGTTGCCTCATGGCTAGAAAGTCGCCAGTTCGTGTCCCAGTGAGGATCTTTCTGTGTGGAGTCTCCATGTTCTCCCCGTGCAGTGTGGGTTCTCTCCGGGTTCTCCGGCTTCCTCCCACACAGTCCAGAAACATGCTGAGGTTAATTGGTGGTTCTAAATTGTCCGTAGGTGTGAATGTGAGTGTGCTTGGTTGTCTGTCTCTAAGTGTAGCCCTGTGATAGACTGGTTACCTGTCCAGGTGAACCTGCCTTCACCCTGAGTCAGCTGGGATAGACTCCAGCCCCCCATGACCCAAGTGAGGATTAAGGTGTAGAGATGATGGATGGATTCACTGAGCAGGCTGTGTGCTCTGTGGTTCTGTTCAGGTTTCATTGTGTCTGTGGTGGACCGGGCCGCTGGGCTGCAGGTGGCTGAGCTTGGGGGGAGGAGGTGAAGATTGGGGGAGGAGGTGAAGCTCTGGGAGGAGGTGCTGTAACTTTAGCTCCCGGTCTGAGCCGAGGCCTCACAGGAAGAGCTTCCTCCAGAGACTCCCGGCTGAAGCTCCGTTCCACTCTGTCGACTCTCCGCTCCAACGCCGTCGTCTCCAGAACACCAGAGTCGTGCACGAGAGCGGGCCTCCACGTGCACGGACGAGGAGGCAGCGGTTGGAACATTTGCTTATTTCCTTCACTGCTGATAAACTGAGACGGAGGGAAAGTTTTACGAGCCGCGACTTTATGACAACAAACCTTTGTGTCGTCGAGATTAAGATGTGTGTGTGTGTGTGTGTGTGTGTGTGTGTGTGTGTGTGTGTGTGTGGGCGTATTTGAATACTACAGTCCTGTCAGATATTTGAATACCAGCGATAGGTGACACTTGCTCGAGCAAACAGTTGATTCTCTCTAAACGGAGGAATTACTGATTATTGACTCTGCTGCTCAAACACAGGAAACGTCGCTTCATGTCTCAGTGTTTAAACCTCTGAAACCTGAACTCTGGTCTGTAGCCGCGTCAGTCCGGCTGTGTTTGCTTTTAAAACTAATTAACGTGTCAATGCTGGATCATTCCCGCATTATTGTGAGTTATTACTGAGTTTTAATTTACTTAACCTGCACATGTGATGGTTGTAAAGAGAGAAAATTATTAAAACTAACAGTGTTTATTCTGTTATTTATCACCACTGATCTATACATTCATGTTAGTGTTCATCCGCTCGGTTAAAGCACTTCACAGCTTCTTCAGCTTTTCTACTCACAAGCTGAACTGCATTTCATTGTTTACTATCTGTGCAAAGACAATAAAGCTGAATCTAGTCTAAAAATACTGCATTAAAATCACTTTCACCTGAATCTGTAAAAAACTAGAAGTCCTGAGATCATCTGTGCATCGTGACATAACGAGTGGATCAGCTGAGTGACGGTTCACAAGAGAGGAGACGAGTGTGGAGGCGAACTAGAAAGGTGAAGGGGTAAAGATCTGCCGTACGAGGAGAGAGAACGACCACAGAGACACACAACTGTCCCAAAGACAGAACAATTAAAAATGAGACAGAAACTGGGGGAAAAAAGACACAAGAAAAATGGAAAATTTGAAAAACGAGACACAAAACAATGAAAGGAGGAAAAAAAACTGTCCCAAAGAGACAAAACTGAGACACAAAATGATCACAAAGAGACAAAACTGTCCTAAAGACACAAAAATGAGACACAAAACATGAGGAGCAAGACACTAAATGACAGAAAGGAGAGAAAAAAATGACAAAGACAAAACAAAACAAACACAAAGAGGCACAAGAGACACAAAATGAGAAAAATGAGAAAAGAAAAAAACGGCAAAACTGTCCCAAATAGACACAAAACAACAAATAAGAAACACAAAACAAGAAAAATGAGTCTAAAATGAAAAAAAAGAGCCAACAGGAAGGAAAAACAAGCCCATAGGGAGAAAATATTAGTCCACCGTGGAAAAAATGAGACAGAAATTAGGGGTGAAAAAAGACAATTTGAGAAAAAATTCTGAAAAACAAAACAGAAAATGACAGAAAGGAGAGAAAAAAAAGATAAAGACAAGACAAAACGTCCACAGAGAGACAAACAGACACAGACGGGACACAAAATGAGAAAAATGAGACAATAAAAAGAAAAAAAACGGTCACAAATAGACACAAAACAACAAACAGGAAACACAAAACAAGAAAAACGAGTCTGAAATGACAAAAAGATCCAATTATGAGACAAAACTGTCCCAACGACAGAAAAATAAAATAAAAATGAGACAGAAATTGGGGGGAAAAAAGACACAAAAAAAAATTTGACAAAAATGAGAAAAACAAGACAGAAAATAAGAATAATGAGACACACAGTATGACAAAGAAGAAAAGGGACAAAACTAAATGACAGAAAGGAAATAAAAAACAAAGACGAGACAAAACTGTCCTAAAGACACAAAACATGAAAAACCAGACAGAGAAAAGAGAAAAAAAAAAGACAAAGACGAGACAAAACGTCCACAAATAGACACAAAACAACAAATAGGAAACACAAGACAAGAAAAACGAGTCTGAAATGGAAAAAATAAGCCCACAGGGAGAAACAATTAGTCCACAGTGGAACAAATGAGACACAAATTGAGGGAAAAAAGACAATTTGACAAAAATTAGAAAAATGAGACACAAAACAATGAAAGGAGGAAAAAAAATTGTCCCAAAGAGACAAAACTGTCCTAAAGACACAAAAAGGAACAAAAAAAGACAGAAAATGACAGAAAGGAGCGAAAAAGGCCCACAAAGAGATAAAAGAGACACACTATGAGAAAAATGCGACAATAAAAAAGAAAAAAACTGTCACAAATAGACACAAAACAACAAACAGGAAACACAAAACACGAAAAACGAGTCTGAAATGGAAAAAATAAGCCACAAAACAGTGAAAGGAGAAAAAAAAACGTCCCAAAGAGACAAAACGGTCCTAAAGACACATAAAGGAACAAAAATAAGACACAAAATGACAGAAAGGAGAGAAGAAAATGACAAAGACGAGACAAAAGATAAAAAAAAAAAGAGATTAAAAAAACTGTCACAAATAGACACAAAACAAAAAATAGGAAACACAAAGCAAGAAAAACGAGTCTAAAATGAAAAGACAAAGAACCAACAGGGATGAAGATGAGTGGGAGTCAGAGACAGGAGCCACAATGTGGACGATGAAGACTCTAACGTGGAATAAAAGGTGAGAAACAGCCGGTTGTAATAAAAACAGCACACTTTATTTACTAGGCAGTTTAGAAAAGTATAAAAAACATGAAAACTTGGCATTAAAAAAATGCTTTTATGAAAACAATCTGCTCAGAAGCTGGTATCAAAACAAAGGCGTCAAACACGGAGCGCCGATCGAGTTACAAAATTTAAAAAAAACATAGAAAAAGGTTCCAGCGTTGGGCGTTTGGCTGCAGCGCCATATAAACATGAGTGTTTTCTCTTTGTGTCTGTAGGAGGGTACAAATCAAGTGCAGCTCGGTCCGACTCACTGGGTGCAGCTCAGCTTTAGCATCGTTTTGTTCTGATCCCGGCGCAGGAAGAAACCGGGACGTTGAAATGAAAACCCAATCGTGTTTGTCTCGTGAAATCAAAGGTGGGTGGCGATCCGGTAATACTAACGAAACACTTGAAATTGTCGGCAGACCCGTGAAAAGCGAGCAGGAAGTGAAATACAGAGGTCAGTTTGAAATCCTTGCTGTGCCGCCGGATGTGTGGTAATGCTAGAAGGGCTTAAATACTTTAAACAACACTGCTCCGTCGGCCAATTGAAAACAACAACAACAACAAACTCATCATCATCATGAAAAAAAAAAACAATAAATTAATCAACTTGTTCTTTATATTAATGTCAAAATTTGTAATTAATAATACAGCCCAACGCAAACACAGTCACCGTAGTTCCCCGTTTATAATACAACAGTCAGATGAATACACGGAGCAGGAGGACGCTCGTAAAACCCAAAGCAAGTAAAAAAGGTTTAAAAATCAGAGTCTTTGGTTGGCTGGAATCCCAACGAGTGTGAGTGTAGGAACACCGATCGGCGCGAGGCCTCTCCCAACTGTTGCACCACAACAAGTAAGAACCGGGTCGGCCCGGCGAGGCCCCGCCTACATGACCAGCGTCCTCGTCGGGTAAGTGTTGATGTACTTCTGCTCCGCCGCCAGCATGTGCTCGTCCGTCTGGCCGCAGGTCGCCTGTTCCCAGGAGCTCAGCGGCTGCAGGAGACACACAATGCCGTCAGTGTTTACAGCTTTTTAAATAAAGTTGGATTGAAGAACGGCTGCAGCGGAGCCCGAACTCACCTGTGGAGGGCTGCTGACGCCCCTGTGAGGGAGGTGGTACGATTTGTGTCCGTCGTCGCTCAGTAACGAGCTCGTTAGCAGGTCCTGCGGGAAAACACAGTGTCAATAAAGTTTAGTTCAAATGAGCTGAGACAGATTAAAGAGATTAAAAACCGAGTTAATAAACAACAAGTTCAACATGAAACTACAAAAACATCAGTCAAGTTAAAGCTGATTAAACATATAAAACTAATTTAGAAGCTAACGCACAACAAAGCAGCTAAATGTGTGGTTCAGATAATTAAAGGTAATTAAAGGTAACAGAAGGGAGGAGTCGACTCATGAGCACAAATATTCATCCAATGTTCAGCATCTTCTATTATTATGATTATTTTTTAAACAAATTCCCCCAAAAATATTAGTTCACATGCTGTTGATTATTTTCTGGCTCAACTCTAAAATTTAAACTTTTTTGAATGAAGTCTGGTTTGATTCATTCACCGTCGATTGACCTTCTGACAGTCTTCTGGATGAAACGATCAGCGTTTCTGACCGATAAACGTCGTAGTCGCTGTGAGTAAATCTAACGTGAAGCTGCTGGAGGCGACCAAACCGGAGCCAAAAGTCACGACTCATCCAGAAACATTCTCTGTCTGCGTTAAAATTAGACTTTTTTTGAATGGAGTTTGGTTTGAGGGAGGTTCGTTCTCTTTTAGTCAAACACGTAAAACAGGAATAAAGTTTCATGTCACAGTTTGTTTTTTCCTGAAGTTACTTGTCTCCTTGATTACTAATAATCAATATCAGCCCTGAAACAGAACTAAATATTACTTACATTAGCAATAAAAATAACTCAGAAGATAAAATGATGATATAAAATGCATTTATCTTGCAACAGTTCAACTATTAAATTAATCAATTTGAGCAATTTTTCAATAAAATCAGTCCAAATTCTCTGATTTCAGCTTCTTCAGTGTATATTTCCTGGTTTCTTTCCTCTGTGACAGTAACCTGAACTTCTTTGGACCAAACAGGACACTTGGGGAAACTCTGATCCACAGTTTTTACCATTTTCTGACATTTTAGACCAAACAGCCAATCGGTTCGACCAGAACATCATCAGTACTTTGCAGCTCTACAAGAACCTTCATCAAACCAAACTCCATTTAAAAAAGTTCCAATTTAAACTTCTGAATTAAACCTGATTTTTAGCTCTGATTTGGTTGCCTCCAACTAAATTCTGCCGATTGCAGCACCGTAAGTTCAGCTCTAAACAAGATATCTGAGGAAACTCTGATCCACATCTTCTGACACTTGGAGATAAAACAACCAATCGATTCATCCAGAAACTCAACGTGCAGCAGAGGGAAGGACGTCCTCAGTATAAAGCACCGAGCCGAGCTGGAGATAAAGGTCTGAGGACACCTGTGGAGAACCACGGAGGTCAAAGGGGAACTCACAGGGACTTCCTGGGCCGGACCGTTGGGCGAGAACAGCTGAGTGTGCAGATCCTGACCCTCCCACTGCATACAGGGACTCCGCTCACAGGGAGACTCCACCTGCAGCACAGCAGCACGTCAGCATACAGTCCTCACAAATCACACACAATAGTCATCATCCAGCGTACGACAATACATCTGAAAATACTATTAAAATGTGGAAAATCAGAAGATTGGTAAGAAGAAAAAGCAAAGAAAAAAATATTAATATAATGTCAGAAATTCTGAATTAAAATATTTAAAAATAAGTATTATTAAAATGTGGAAAATTAGAAGATTAGTAAGGAGAAAAAAATGTAATAAAATGTCCCAAAAATATTTAAAAATAAGTATTAATAAAATGTGGAAAATTAGAGCACTTAAATATTTATATTGAAAGATTTTTCAAATATGACTAAAATATTTTAAAATAAGAATTATTAAAATTTCCCCCCAAAATAGTCATGTTTAAATCTTCCAAAATGTTATTTAAATGTTTAATATGTTAAATTGCCTGAAAATATTATTAAAATATTTGAATTAGTCAGAAATTATTATTAATTATTAATTAGTCAGAAATTAATAATAATTAGTTAATTATTATATTATTATTAATTAATTAATAATCAGAAATTACTGAAGAAAATATTTTTAAAAACACTGAGAAATTGTAAATTATTATTCTGGATGTAGACATGATGAAAATATTAATAAAATGTTTAAAAATATTATAAAAATCTGAAATTATTTTAAAATAATGTCAGGAAAATATTACGACTGAAAATATCAATAAAATATCAGAAGAGTTTTAATATTATTGTTGCTAAAAATCTGATCATATCTAAAAACATTATTAAAATGTCAGCGTATATTATTAAAACGACTCACATTAAAATTAAAATTTCAAAAAATATGAACAGAAAATATGCACATGAACAACAACAACCTCCTTTTCCTTCATGTGTTTGCGGACGTACCTCCTGCTTGATCTTCTTCAGAGGCGGCTGCTCGATGGAACATTCCATCGGCTCCTGTTTGATGGACTCTACCATCTGCTGCTCCAGAGGGGTGTTCTGGAAACGACACAAACACAAAGTGAGTCCGCAGCACGCCGCAGCGTCAGCAGCCTCAAAGCCAGCAGGCTCCGCCCTCACCTGCAGCTTCGGAGGTCCGTACTTGGCCTCCTGCAGCGCCAGCGTGGACCTGAAGGGCGTCGGTGTCCGAGGAGTCGACTCCAGGATCGACCGGCGGATGTTCGGAGTCCTGAACCTGCGACGGAGGAAGAAGAAGAAGATGAATTCTGACACCTGATGACGTGAATGAGTCAGTAGATCTGCTGAGGCAATGGTTCTCACATTTCGTTCTCCTTCTGAGGCCTGGCCGAGTGCTCGACCAGCGGCTTGGAGTCGACCGGGGAGCTCATCGGGACGCTGTCGCTGTCCGAGTGCTCGGGGCTCATCGACTGGTTCAGGAACTGCAGAGAGAAACCGACCAATCAGTAATCAAAGACGGAGGCGGTTTGAGTGTCACGTGGAGCAGGATGGAGATGACGACAGGACGGACGTGTGGTCATGGGGTCGGACGGCGGGCTGTGATTGGACGATCAGCTACTTTAACTACCTGTGAAGGTGAAAAGCTCAGATTTCTGGGAGTCAAGCGGATCAAAGTTCTGCAGCTCTGACCGACTCTGCGGTTCTGGGAAAAGGGCGGGAAAACACGGGTCAAGGCCGACCGCCGGGTGAAGCCTGAGTGTGAGTCGGACCACAGAAGTGAATCTGCAGACACTCACCGAATCGATGACGGACTCCATGAACTCTGGGATCGGGTTGGAGAACGTCGGGCTGCTGTGGTTGCTGCTGTTGTGGTTGCTGCTGTTGCCGTGGGCGCGCGTTGCCGAGGCGCTCTCCTCCGGGAGGCAGCTCTGGTCCAGCGGCAGCGACGGAGCGGCCGCCTGGTGGTGAGGTAGGGACAGAACCGGGCCGTCAGAACCCACTGCACTGTGGCCGGTCCAGCTCGGGAAGGGAATGTTCATCTGTGGGGAAACAATGAAAGCTGTCAGCAAATAATCCAGGTTTGTCTTAGTTAGCCCGACTTACTGTCGGGTTACTGTGGTTTCATAAACAAATTAAACATGATT
>NW_007578907.1:58570-88010 GCF_000690725.1 Stegastes partitus | reverse complement strand
CTGAACCAGAGCTCTACTGACTCAACAGAGAATCCAGACTTAATCGTAATATTATTTGACTTTATTACCCAGATTCATACTCAAAACTAAAGTTTAGTTTAGAGAAAAAAAACCCCTCTAAAATAAATAATAAATATGTTCTAAATAAATCAGATAAAGGCCCCTCTATGTTCAGGTATACGTTTTATGCTACATGAACAACTTTGGTTGGAGGTTTTTTTGTATTTGGACAGATGGAGACTCTTCTAGAAACATCACGAGCAGCTTCTACATCGACCAGAAACAGTTTGTAGCTTCGGCGACTGAATGTCGAGCTGGATGATTATTCAACAACTATTCTGACAATTAATCTGTTGAACTTTTGTATTTGTGCTGTGACCTGCTTTTAGCATGAATTTACATGTTCGGCCCGTCTTTGTGACAAATCTGCTGATTATTATTTCTTTAATTTGAATCCAAACTGCGACAGGACGCTGAAACCACCGATCAAAGCGTCTTAAAGTCGAAAGTGACGCCTTTGAAATGATTTCCTGTGTTCGACCAGCAGTCAGAAAATTACATTTGAGCAAGTTTCTAATTAAACTGTAAACTCTGTGACTTTAGCTTCTTCAGTGAATATTTTTCTAGTTTCTTTCCTCTGTGACAGTAAACTGAGGAAACTCTGATCCACATTTTAAACAGTTTCTGACGTTTCAGAACCAAACAGCTCATTGACTTTTATATAAAAATACTTTCTGGTTGTAAACGAGAACTACGACGCTGTCAAAGCTCCTGATGCGTTTATCATTCGCTGCTTTAGTTGATAAGAATAAGAGTTATAAGTTTAAGAGAACAGTAGCTGCTGTGCATCTAAATAATACGTTTTTATGACTCTGACCCTGACGTGGGATCACTAGAACCCGTGTAGAACTGGTCAGGCAGGTGTTGGACTGTAATCCACACTGCGAGCAGGACGAGCTGCAGACTTTTGAGAAAAGAGAAGAAGAACGGGAACTCTAACGTGAAGCGTGGGGTTGCACAAGGCGCCACGCAGCGAGCCGATAAGCTCCTGTTTCATCACTTCTGCAGAAACAGACCCCCCAGATGTTTCCTCTGCTGCCTGCTCACGTCCGACCACTGTCCTCAGCGTCGGGTCACGCATAAATCACTGTCACACTCACGGGCAGCGCCGGCTGGCCTCGCAGCTCGTTCTCCGTGGACATGAGCAGCAGCTCGATCTCCTTCACCCTCTGCTCCTTCTCCGGGTCCTCCTCGCCATAGTGTCTCTGAAACACAGCTCAACGTTAGATCCGGCTCGGCCTCACAACACCGAGTTGTCCTGCTGTCTGTCTGTGTGTCTGTGTGGGGCTCTACCTGGATAGCAGCGGTGCCGTGGTGCGGGATGTTGGGGATGTTCAGGATGTTCAGGTGCAGCGCCATCGGAAACGGCACCTGTTGGTCCAAACATGGATTAATTATCAGGGGTTCCACACTTATCTGGTTTAGTCCAAAGATATTCAGTTTACGTCCCAGAGGAGGAAAGAAACTGAAACTACTGACAGAATTAGACATTTTCAGCACCGTGAGACGTTCTACAGAAAAACAACAGAAAACATGATCAGCAGATGATAATAACTGTTAGTTTAAGTCACGATGATTCAGCTTCAGCAGCAGCTTCTCTTGAACTTATTCTAAAAATCACACCGCAAGCAAAAAAACCTGCTCAAATCGATCATTAAAATAGTTCCTCTTTGCAGCTCTACTGTCAACATTAATCTCATTATTTAGTCGCTGCAGCTACAGAGCGATTCAGGCTTTAACTTATATACAAATGAGGTTCTGGAGCTGAACTTAAGGTGCTGCAATTAGCAGAAATAAGCTGGAGGCGACCAAAGCGGAGCTAAAAACCAGGTTTAATTCAGAAATTGGCTTTAAATTTGAACTTTTTTGAATGGAGTTTGGTTTGATGAAGGTTCTCGTAGAGCTGCAAAGTACTGATGATGTTCTGGTCGAACCGATCAGCTGTTTGGTCTAAAATGTGGATCAGAGTTTCCTCAAACGTCTCGTTTAGTCCAAAGATTTACTGTCACAGAGGAAAGAAACCAGAAAACATCCACACAGACAGGATTCAGTCGGCCTTTTACTCACTCTGTGTGTGTCGGATATGAAGTTGTAGTTCAGCGGCGGAAGCTGCGTGTGATTGGGCGAGTGGTGGGGGTAGCCCATGACGTGATTGGACGCCTTGACGTATCCGTGACCAATGGAGAGCGAGGAGCCGTTGTTCTTGGACGCGTTCTGCAGGTAGCCCTCCTGCTCCACCTTCCTCCTCATGGTGGAGTTCCAGTGGTTCTTGATGGCGTTATCGGTCCTGCAGGGAAACATTGGCTCGTTTATCTCAGCTCAGAAACACAGCAGAGTCTCGTCTGGGCTCCGCTGATAAGGTTCTCGTCTGGTTCTCTGCAGTTCTGCCCTTTAACCTGCTCTGCTGCAGCCTCTCACCTGCCCGGCAGCAGCTTGGCGATCTCGGCCCAGCGGTTTCCCAGCTTCTCGTGGGCCTGGTAGATGATCCGGTCCTCCTCCTCGGTCCACGACGTCTTCTTCACCTCCGGGTTCAGGTGGTTGTGCCAGCGCTCGCGGCACTGTTTCCCGATGCGGCCCTTCAGGTGCTTGGCGATCACCGACCAGCGCTTGGCTCCGTACTTCTGGACCAGCTCGATCACCTGCAGCAGGAAAGACGAGGAGGCGGGAGGAAGGAAGAGACGAGAAGAAGGGAAAACGATCGTCCATTAAAGCTTTGGCCTCTTTATCTCTCAGGTGCATCGGAGCACCTGCTGGGAGTTTCCAGTGCAACGTTAGCCGCTCTGCTAATCATTACTGCAGCATCTGGGTGGAAATTTAACTCCAGAGCACGAAGCCGCCGGTCGAACTACGTGTTGTGCAACGACAGAGCGAACCTGTGCAACAGCAGGAGGGGTTGCTACAGAGACGTTGCTTTAATCACACAGGAACACAGAGAGGCTGCTTCAGCTCCAGAGCTGCATTCATGTCACGTCTGAGCTGTTTGCGCAGAAAACTGAAGGAAAGGTTTTGTTCCCAAACTCCAAAAGAAATATGGAAAGAATCGCACATGTCCCTCAACACTGTCTGATTCTGTCTAAACATTTATGAACGAAAAAAAAAATCCCCAAAATTAAACACGAGCTGCTTTTTGATCTAAAAAAAATCCCACAATGCATTGCTTCTGATAACGTCATGGGCTCCAACCTGCAAGTCAGCAGCTACAACTTCTTTCATTGTTATTACAGTTTACTGCCATGTTTAAAGACGCTGCAGCGGCAGAATTTAGACTTTTTGATATAAAAAAACAATCAAAATAGTCAGTGATTGATTTATTATCTGACAGCCAATCGATTGCCTCCATGTGTCCCTTATAGCTGCAGCGTGTGTGTTGTTTTCTGCATCAACCAATCAGCTGTTTGGGCTTGAAAAGGTCAGAAACTGTGAAAAATAAGTGAGTCAGTGTCTCACATTTTAAAATTTCAGAAAGCTTCTATTTTAAAGCAGCTTTTCTTTGTGTTTTGTGACTCCGACTGAAGACGAGAAGCTAAAAATTAGTGAAATGTTTGTCAGAATTAAAGCTCTTTTCTTGTGTTTTTCCTCCTGATGCTGCAGCACGGTTCAGGCTTCATGTGGGTCTCTCAGTGTTTCAGCTCATTTAGATGTGAACGGTTCTCACCCGCTGGTCCTCCTCTTTGGTCCACGGCCCTTTGATCAGCTCCGGGTTCAGAACCTTCTGCCACCGGTGTTGACACTGAACGTCCGTCCGGTTCTGGTCGAAGCAAACACAAGATTTATGAAGTGACCAGAAGCTTCAGTGAGAACCAACAGAAGTAACAGAGTTCTTGAAGTCCAGACTCACAGTTAGAAGACTGGCGATGAGCTTCCAGTCTTCTGATCCGTGAAGCTCCACCAGCTTCTTCAGCTTCTCGTCCTGCAAGAGACAGAAGTTTGTGAGCGTTTGTCCTCAGCAGACGGACCGTGGATGAGGACCAGAACCTGGGCCTACCTCCTCTCGGGTCCAGCGGGTTTTACCCAGGTGCCGTTTCCCCGTCTTGGCCAGAGAGCCGTCGTAGTCGTGCTCGTACATCTCGGCCTCGTCCTCATCCTCCTCGCTGCTGTAAACACTGAGACACGGAGCAGAGCTTTAATCAGAGGTGGAGTCGGACAGAAGAAAGACACGTGAAAGAAAAGGGAAATAAAAGCACAATAAGTTCCAAACTACTCCCTAATCATCCCTCAGCAGCATAAAGCGGCTGGCAGCTGCTCAGGTGTCAGCGCAGGAACAGAACCAGTCATTCTTGAAGGTTTGGCTGCAGGCTTTGGGCCAAGACGCCCACAGGGGGGAGCAGGCAGGGAGGGGAACAGGTTCCTCTGTTGTTGGTTTCCACAGATACTGGGTTTGGCACATGCATCATGATTTTTTGTGACCCCGACATGTTCAGACCTGCAGCCCGCATTGTACAGTGCCGTCCTGCGTGCACGCGCGCACGCATACCGACGGGCTAGTCAGCCAATCAGCGCGCGGGGAGCACGCGCAGAGCCAGGTACAGAGCGACAGGTGAACCTGGAGCCCGACTGCGCGTTCAGCTTCCCTATTTCTCAACGTAGCGAGCAAGTCTGTGGAGAAACAGCTCGAGTTTTTCTCACCACTGACGCTCAAAGCGAGAAAAACAAGTTTAATTTAAATCGAAAATTCCGCGTGATTTTAGCGCAAAATGGAGAAAAAAAAAAGTGCAATATTTTGCCCAGAAAGTGAATTCACCGTTAATTATAAAGCAGATTTAAAACAACAGCTGCTGCGTAAAAGTGCTTTTTAGTTAAATAAAAAAAAAACAAAAGATAAATAAAAAAAAGAAAGAAAAGAAAAGAAAAGAAAATGAAAGAAAAAAAAATATTGATGTCACGAATTAACCTAAAAACTTTAAATCCTGAAGCTGAGATCCTGCAGAGTTCATTATTTAACGGAGTCATTCGCATGTAAAGGATTAAAACTCTATTTATGATAAAACCAGAACACAGTCAGAGGATAAACCGCTTCAGCAGTTTCAGGGTCTCAGAGAAACTTTCCAACAAACTCGCAGCTTCTTCAGACAATCAGCGAAACTAAACCAACAATAAAAGATCAAACTCCAGTTTTCAGCTTCACGCGTTCCTCAAGAACAAACTCTGAGCACCGGACAGAAACAGTAAAAGCTGCAGCAGCAGGTTCCAAATAACAAGTGCCAAGCGGCGCTTCGTGATGCTGCGACTTTAACTCGGACTTTGTGCCAACTGGACGGAGTCTGCGGCTCAGAGCGCACAACCGAAACACGCGCAGCGCCGCTTTAAACGGAGCTCAAACCTTCACCTTAATAGCAGCACAGACCGAGTGTGACCCGGTGCTGCTGTCCCTCCGGTCCGCTCGGGTCCGCAGCGTGGCGGCAACCAGCGCGCCTGTGCGTAAAAGTGTGCCGAGGAGCGCACATGCCGGACGACCACCTGTCAGTGGCGCGCTCTGCTCCGCGGCCAAACTCAGAATAAAGCGGCGCGGACGGAGCGCGTGGCTCCGCTGCGCTCACGCAAATAAACCCCAAAGAGACAGAAAAGCGTGTGCGTGTGGGCTTCACCTGTTTCTGGGCCGCCGGGTCATGGTTCCGTGTGCGGCTGCAGGTCGCTCTCAGCCCGTTCAGTCGCTGCGCTCGCTCGGCTGCTTCTCCCGGACTGGAGGCAGGTTGACATTAATTTAAACTGCAGCAGCCTCCGCCCGCTTCCCCTCCCTTCCTCCGCATCCCGGTTAGTTTGGCGCTTTTGGCCCCTGAGCCGCACTGCGCATGTGCCGCGAGAGCCCTTCACGGGCAGTCGGAGATTCAGGAGACGTGAAGATAACGCGTTCAGCTGTGAAGATATTTCCAGAAAATGTGCGAGAGAACAAGTATTTAAATAAAACTACAGATTTAAAACATCCGGAGTCCTTCTTCTGACACAGAAACACTCATTTCTGAACCACGTTCATGTTTATATCACGTTATTGTTGAGCTCATTTACTAACTTTACTCCCTGCTGGGGGTTTAATCTGTAATGTTTTATCATAAAAGCTCAAATCTACAAACTAGCTGGCAGCTAAAGCTATAAAATAAATGCAGTGCAGCACAAAGTCCAACTTCACCTCCAAAATAAAAGCATGAAACAGCACAACATGGACACACTGACTCCTCAATGCAGTACAAATACACAGAAGTGTATTTATGTTCAGTGTTTCAGAGCTCATGAATGAAAGTTTACTGAAGAAGTGAATTTTATTGTTGTTTGTTTAGTTTTTGGTGCCAAATGACCAAAAATAAAAAAAATAAAACTAAGTCACAATAAGAAGTTCTGAGTGAGATCTGAACACATTTTAATCCTCGTCTGTGTCTTAAATCAGCTGCTTCAGATGTCTGGAGCCGAACCGGGTCGCTCCGGGTCGCTCCGGGCTGCTCCAGGTCGCTCCAGGCCTCTGTGTCCGGCTGTCCAACACTTCCCGAGTGTCCCTGAAGGCACCACCGCCCCGAGGCGCGCTTTGCTGCCGGTTCGGCGCTCAGCCGGACCGGTTTCGCTCCTGGACAGCAGGAGGAAGCGACAGGTGCAGATTCGGTACCGAGGATTCCTACAGCTGCTGCACATGTTTAGAACCGATTAGAACCGAGTCCAAGGTTCGGTTCCTGCTGCATTGTGTTACATTGTTGTGTATTGTGTTGTTGTGTTATTATTGTGTTATTATTGTGTTGTTATTGTGTTGTGCTGATGTTCGGTTCTTCTTCCTGTTGTTTTCCGGCTTCAGTGTCTCTGTGGTTCGGTTCCTTCATACCAGTTCTGATTCCGGTCCTGGTTCTGGTTCTGGTTCTGATCTTAGTCCTGGTCTTCGTCCTGGTTCAGATTCTTGTTCTGGTCCTGGTCCTGGATCTGATTCTGATCCTGGTTCTGGTCTTGGTCTTGGTCTGGTTCCGGTCCTGGTCCTGGTCCTGGTCCTGGTCCTGGTTCTGATCCTGGTATTGGTTCTGGTCCTGGTTCTGTACATGGTTCTGGTTCTGGTTCTGGTCCTGGTCCTGGTCTGGTTCCATACCTGCCTGGTCCTGGTCCTGATCCTGGTATTGGTTCTGGCCCTGGTCTTAGTCCTGGTTCTGTACCCGGTTCTGGTTCTGGTCCTGGTTTTGGTCTTGGTTCTGTACCTGGTCCTGGTTCTGGTCCTGGTTCTGGTTCTAGTTCTGGTCCCTGTAGTTCCACTTAAGCATCAGACTAAAGCTGACAGGAGCTCAGGTCAGAACCTGGTCACCAGGTCGATTTTTTTTCAGCCGATAAGTTTTTATAGTAAACAGACTTTATTAAAATCGTTAAAGTAAAAACACAGAAAAAGACTGAAACAGACTCAGAGTGACGTCAGAGGTTAAATCTACAGTTATTATTGTTTAATCCATTTATTTTAAATAAGATTCTCTAACTTGACATTTTTAATGAAAAACAACATCATAAAACTATTATTACAACATAAATACAATTATTTATTTTATAATAATAAAAATATTTATTATTATTAAAATGGAATAATAAAGTTAATTATTAAAATGAAATAATAAAATCATTTATTTTATATTAAACTATTTATTTTTTATCATTATTATTAAAATTAATATGTATTAAATACACGTGATGTGGACATAAAGTTGCACGTAGAACCTGTTTTTAAACCCAATAAAACCTAAAAAAAAACCCTATTTATTGTCGTAATTATGATCATAATTATTAGTGTAATAAAAGTCTCTGACATTTGTTAAAGGTGACTCAGTAACAGGCTGTTAAATAAAGATTTTAATGTAAAGTTCATGATAACAAACAACAAACAGCAGATCAGTTCTCCAGAGTGTCGTCACTTTATTGACCCGTTAAATTAAACAATAAAACCGAACTGATGACGTCTCCTTCCAGCAGCATGAAGCCGATTATTTAAACCTCGTCGTTCTGACCTCGTTAAACCTGAGTTTGTTTAACTCTGAGAACTCTCCTGATCGTTCCTCATGTTGTTCTGTGTCGTTCCAGCTGCTGGAGTTCTTCTGTGTTCTTCTGTGAACTTTAATTGCCTTTACGTCTAATTACAGGCCTGCAGAGACATAAAGAATCCGCTGGTTGCCTGCTGCACTCACCTGTAGCTCCACACCTGTGCACACAAGCATTGTTCCCGCTGCCTCGAGGTGCTGCTGTTTCTAATCTATTCAAATCAAACTTTAATTACACGGCAGCTATCGTGCAAGATGGCAATAGAAGATGGCCCACATAAAGGGAGAAGAAGTGGGTCAGCGGCAGAGGTTCTGTCCACTGGGACGACGGCCGCCTTCACGTGTCCTCGCCTCCTCGCTGCACACTCGCCTGTTCCCTCGAGGGTAATATTAAAAACTTGTTATCTGAAACCAAATTGAAAGACGGCAGCCAGGATATGCAAATGGAGCCCGAGCAGGAAGCCGGGACCATTCAGGCATTTGCATGGGCGCGATTGGACAGGTCGAGGGCAGGTATTGTGCCGGCCGCCCCCCTTTGCAAAGCTTTGTGTGCACAGGTTGGAGATTTGAATGATTTTAATGATGGCCCGAGGTCTGCTGGGGGACCAACAGGCCGCCGATTGTTGGCGGATGTGTGTCAGTATTCGCCGTGATCCAAAGTCAAACAGCAGCTGAATGGGAGCCGTCGACACGAACGCTGGATTCCTGCTCGCTGTTGTTCAGACCAGCAATTATGCTGCACTGGAGCTTCTCGTAAACGTCTTTTATTGTGTTAACAAAAAGAAAAGAGCACATCCCCTAAAGACACAGTGAAACAACCGCAGATATGTGTACAACCATCAGAGTTCAGCTGATTTATAGACATGAAAGCTGTCATGTTAAAGTCAATCACTGCAAAAAGAACAAACTACTATTTTTGAAAATACTGATTTTTTTTTATGTGGACATTATTTACAGTTTTTTTTATTTTTTACAGTCACCATGTAAATTAAAACTGTTTTTTGTGGGATTTTACAAGACACCTGTACTTTTTTTAAAAAAGGGAAAATATGTAAAAAAACAAACAAACAAACAAACAAACAAACAAAAAAACCAAAAAAATAAAAACAGTTTCAAAAATATTTAACATCTTTCAAAACTAAATATACAAAAAAAAAGGTAAACATGTGAATTAATATCCTTTTTGTGGAATTTTACCAAATATTTGTAAATTTTTTTTAAAAGGGAAAATATGTAAAATAACAGTTTTTAAAATATTTAACATCTTACAAAACTTAGTACACGATTTAAAAAAACAGCATTTCTTTCCTAAACTAACATCATTTTTTTTTGCATTATTTTGTTTTAAAAGAACAAATGATAATTTTGTAAAAATACAGATTTTTTCTTTTGTTTTCATTTTTCATTTACAGTTTTTTTGTTTGTTTGTTTTACTGTAAACATGTAAAATAATACTTTTTTCATATTTTGTTTGTAATTTAACAAAACTGGGAAATCTGTAAAATAATTTATTGTTAATTATATATATATTTTTAAAAATTACAGTAAAACTCTGTGAACATGCTGAACACATACATACGACACTGTAAATTTTTTATTTTTTTAATTAAAAATGAACTCCTGAGCTACATCAACAAGAACTAATGTAAAATAACAGAAAACAAAAATAAATCAAAGTAGACTTCCTCGCCTTAATTCTGCACGATATGTGTTTTGTTAAAGGTTGACTTGTTAAGGTTTAATGGAGGAGATTTACATATAAAAACGATGAAATTACCACAAATATGGCAGAAACATCAGGCTTCAAGCTCCAGAAAAGAAGAAAAGAAGCAGTACGAGTTGTTGTAAACTTTTATTAGGAAAACATGTAGAGATGCTGTAGATTTACCAATTCAGTCACTACTTGTAGTTTTTTAATCATCACGTGTAGATTTTTACGCGGAACTTTCCCTCAAAACCTCAAATTACGGATTTACCCTTTATAAAATGCAGCTAGCATCAAGTTTGAAACGAGTTTTACAGCCAGCGTTTGCAACCAAACTGCACAAATGATTTAATTCAGCTTTCATTTCCCTCTTCACGTTGCTGACTTCAGCCGTCCGGTCGCTCGGAGGCTGCCAGAGGTGCAGGTTTTGCATTTTCCTTCGGGCTGACTTCCTGTGAAAGACTCCTCCACGTCGTCTGGAGCCTCCAGCCAATTATGTAAAGCATGACCTCATCGGAGTGCGGCCGCCGCCCACCTGCACGCGGCTTTGTCTTCTACAATTACGCCAGATTAATCACGTTCACATGCTGTCGTCCGCAGATTTGCAACCTTCCGCTTTCACTCGATTCCACAGGTACAGCTGTCGCCCGCTTGTTTACGGCCGCGATGTTCAGAGGAACACGTGAGGAGCTCCAACAATGGCAAATACGACCATTTGCACAAAGCAGGCGTCCGCTGAGCCCCTCATTCTTCACCAATCTGTCCATCCATCTGTTTAATCCCTCTAATGAGCTGCAGTGCTTCTCTCTGATGCTCGTTCATCGAGGTGCTGCGGCCACGACACAGATTTGACCAAGTCGTGTTGGTTCAGAGGAAACGAGTTCAGATGCTGCGAGAAGGTGTGAAAAATCACACCTCAGCCTCGAGCAGCACAGATACAAGTCGGCTCTCGGAGTCATGAGCATGTGCTTGGTGTCAGACTGCTGCAGAGGAGCTGCTCTGCTTCAAGCTACAAACTGTTTCAGGCCGACTTTGTTCCCGACGCCGTGTTTCATCCGACATCAGCTGCGTCGGGTCTGGCGGCGCCCCAGAAAGCTTCAGGTGAAGGTTCCCCCCTCCATGTCACCTGCGTGACCCCGTAAACCCGCTCCGCTCCACGTTGTTTATTTTGACATGTAGATGTGCAACTTCAAAACACAGGAAGTGGAATATTCGAGGGGAAACCTCCGCCCACCGAGACACACCGACCTGCAGACGCACACACCCGAGCAGGATAAACAGTGAATGAAGCTCCTGTTCTCACTAACTGCTGCCGATTAGAGCTGCAGCTGCAACACGAGACATTCATTGTGAAAAGGTCTCTGCGATGACCTCAGAGGGAATCTTTCTGTGCGCTGCTCTATTTTTAGTTTGGGGAGACACAGAAAACCTCATATTTCATTTCACTCCACCCGCATCACGGCAGCATCACGTTGCCGTCTGACATTTTCTTCTCGTTCACCTGGAGACGAGATCACGTCAGAAAACAGGATTTTTAATCACGTTTAACTTTAATTTTGTGGCACAAGCGAGCGTCGTTTAACAGACATTTCCTACTTTGTTTCCTTGTTTTATATGTTTGACAATTTGATTTATTTATTTCTGCTATTTCCATCTCTCTCTATACATATATACATTCATATATATATTTTTATTTCTATTCATCTTATTACTACTGTTTCAGTGTGGAACAGGTGCACCTTGTATAACTGTGTTTGTGACCAATAAAAGGCCTTGAATCCTTGAATCAATTGACATCCATCCTCAACCTCAGCATGTTTCTGGACTGTGGGAGGAAGCCGGAGAACCCGGAGAGAACCCACGCTGCACGGGGAGAACGTGGAGACTCCACACAGAAAGATCCTCATCGGGACGTGAACCGGCGACCTTCTAGCTGTGAGGCGACGGTGCTAACCACTGAACCACCCTGCAGCCCATCAATTGACATGTTAATGCAAAAAAAAAAAAAAAGGCCAAAACTGTTCATAATGTCCACGTCAAAAATCTGTATTTATGCAAATGTGTTCTTTTGCAGTGTTTGACTATAAACTGACAATATTTTTACTGTATTTAAATCTATAACAAATAGAACTGTCTTACAGGTATTTTCCATCATTTCCCCATTTTTTTAAAACTTATTATTTTTGTTTAAATTTAAATCTGGCACTGTTGCGGCCAGATTTGAACAGTTTTTTGCTTTTTTTTAAAATTAAATAACTTTTAATTTATTTTACAGTGCAGATAAACACACACATCTCAGTTTTTTTCCTCTTGTGGTCGACAGACTTCAGGCTTGTTGTGGTAGAAAGATGATTTTTTTTAGACATTTTCTGTAAATTCTTTTATATTTTTTAATCATATGTTGATATTTTTAAATGTTTGATATACTATAATATACTGTTTTTTATATATGTGAATTTGTTTGACATTTTTTGAACATTTTTAATTTGCTGATTTAAAGTTTTTAGCATTTTTTTCACATTATGTTACATTTTTTGGTGTATTTTAAATATATTTTTTGGGCATATTTTATATAAATGCAGATTTAAAAGTATTTTTGTTTGATATTTCCCTCCAGTCCTCTTCCAAAGAACACTGGCTCATATTTCAGATGTGTATAAGTTGCTAACAGCTCCAACAAACTGATTTTTTTTCCTCTGAAATTCTCACGAATTTCAAGAAATGTTTCAATGAGCTGAGCAGAAATCAGACAGCAGAGAAATTTAGAACAGATTTGTAGATAAGAGCTTCGTCTTTTCCTCTTTGCTGTGTTATTAATCAGGCGACGACTTTATTTTTAGTTTGGGGAGACACGCTGAACCTCGTATTTCGCTCCACCTGCATCGCTGCAGTATCAGATCATTGTTTGACATTTGCTTCATCTCGTCTTTCATTTGTGGATGAGATCAAGTCGGCGCAGCATCAAAAACACATGAACTCGTGTTTGTGACTGTAAAGTTCACGCTGCCGACCAGCTCTCAGATAAACAAGCCTCTCAGCTCCTTCCTCTTTGTGGTCGACAGGCTGCAGGTTTCTTGCGGTGCGCAGATAGTAGGAAAAAGTGATGTCACCATGGGGTGTGTGAGTGCTCAGTGTGGCCTACATGGGCTGGTCTCTAACCATAGGGCATAACCTTTACAGACTGAACACTATAGTTCATGAAAGCAGAGTCTCCGGTGTTCTTTCTCTGCACAGAACCCTAAACTGATATTACTTTCTGCAGGAAGAGCAGAGAAATTAAAGCTCTTTTGTCCTCTATTTTGAGCTTTTCTTTCACATCAGTGACACACAGTCATTAATACAGAGTGTAGACGTGTTTGCTCACTCAAATAAAACAGCATTAAAGTCATATCATCATCATCATCATCATCATCAGGCATCTTCATCATGACGGTTTCCAAAAACAAATCAAAATGACACATTCAAGTGTTTTCTCACCATACCACTGTTCTGCTCTGTACTGATGAAACCAGCAGTGGAAAGTACCTGTTTACTAAAGAACTACACCTAAGTACAAATCAAGGTACTCGACTTCCTTTAGATTTTCCATGTTGTGGTACTTTCTCCTTCCGCTCAGCCACATCGCGGAATAAAAATATTGTACTTTCTGATGTTTAAGATGCAAATCTAAGACAAAAACACGTTTCATGTGGCAGGTACATAAAGAGAGGGACGAGAGAGTCCAAAAGTTTCCAGCAACACTGTCTAACTTGCAAAAACACATTTATTAGTGATGTTGTTTTGTTTGTTTGTTTTTTGTTTTAATCAGAAAATGGACAATTTGCATTTGAAACATTGCTAATAATTACATTTTTGCAAGGTAGACAGTGTGCAAGGATCCTGTGGAAACTTAAAATGGACACAGATTAAACCAGTGGATTCCAACTAGTGTCTAATCTGGTAAATTTTATTTTATTTTATTTTCTAAAAATATTCTGTTGAGATTTTATCTATATGTTATATATATATATATATTCGATTGTTTAACAATATTTTTATACTTGTAAGTTTTGAAAACATTTTAGATCTATTTTTTTTAAATTTATATAAACATTTTTAAAACGTTTTGAGCGTATTGATCATACATGTATTGATCTGATTCCAGGCTACACTGATTTAAACTGTCCCCGGAAATTACGTCACGAAGAAAAAAGTTTTTATATTTTTCTTTTTAATAATTTGATCATTGAAAGTTGATAAAACACATGAATATAGTAAATGAGTGGCTCTTATTTTTTTTTAAAAATCCTATTTTAGTGTCTGTGTATGTATCGGAATGCTATCCTCCTGCCGGAGGCTAACGTCGCCCAGCGGGATGCTAACTTCACCAGCAGCAGCGGCAGCAGCAGCGATGGCAGCCGGGCGGTGAGACACATGTAGCCGCAGCAGCAGCAGCAGCAGCAGCAGCAGCAGCCTGGGAGCCCAAACACACTGACCCCCGGGGTCAACCGAGGACACTTAAGCAACATGTCTCGCCACAGAAATGTTCGTGGTTACAACTACGACGAAGGTAGCCAACTTTAAGTCGTTGTTATTGTCGATTTACGACAAGGCCTCATTAGCCGGTCACTAGTTAGCCGCTAAGCTGACAACTCACTGTTGTTGCGTTAGCGGCTAACGCTAGCTGGTTTAGCTGCTGTCGTGTCACTTGGAACCGAGCACAGGATAAACAACGTGTTTACCGCAGCTGTCAGGCTAATGCTGTAATGCTAAACCTGGACGTGACGTGTCGGTAACTAACAGTGTAGCTAATGTTTACTTTAGATGATGACAGCTACCTAGCTAGCATGCTAACTATCCACTGTTGCAGTCTCCTAATATATTGTAGGGCAGGCGACATCAGGCTACACTGCCTTCTCCTGAGCTCACTGACTTGCTCACTCTCGGTAAATCACATATAAATATAGAGATTAACCTCGCAGCTAATGTCCAGTTTGCTGTGTTTGTGAAGTTGCTGACAGGGCAGAGTGGCAGCTGTCACACAGGAGCTGCCTGTTTCCTACATGAGTGTGTTTGTGTGGAGCAAAGCAACACCTGTGAACCTTGGTTTGTCATTTATTCCAGACTTCGACGATGACGACATGTACGGACAGTCTGTGGAGGACGACTACTGCTGCATATCACCAGCAACAGGTTGGTAATCAGGAAGGATTTATGGTTGGACTGATTCAAAGATACACAAATCCATGTTTATGAGTGAATGGCAGCATTAAAGCTAACATTTCCACGGTGACTTGTGTACTGGTGTTGTCCCAAGTGTTTCCAGCTATCCACCAAACTGATGACTTTATTCAGTGTGATTTCATGGTGTTTTTCCATCAGTGACGCCACATTTACCCGCTGTAGCCGAGGAAACGGGAAAACACCAGGCGATGCATCAAGAGCTGCACGATATTGGAAAAATCTGACGCCGGAATGCTTTGTTTATCCGTGATCTTTGTTGTGATATGAAAAAATACAGGAATTTTTAGCAGATGATTTGAATACCTCCATTTGGAAAGACTGAATCCTTTTAGAATGATTGGAGGGATTTTGTAGGGACGCGCATCCACGTGGAAAACAGAAAATAATATAAAAAACAAAACTGAAAGATGCAGTTTGGAAGCTTTCTCATGCAGACATCTGAAGTAGTTTTTTCTCTGGATGACGTACAGAGCTGTCTTGCTGAATTAGGCTCGTCGTCCTTGTCGTTGTTTCTTTCCTGTTCCTCTTGTTTTGCTGTGAAGCCTGCTTGTAAACAAACTCTTTTAGGTAAAGGAAAAACAGTTGGCGTGTCCAAAAGGCCTTACGTCAGGCTAAGTAATGTTCAGACAGACGTCTCTTCATGGAAAATGTGAATTGTGCCAGTTTTATTGGTGTATCAAGCAGCGGAACAAGTGTTTGAGTTTGTTAGTGTTCACGTCACAATGTTGGTGCTGAAATAATATATCGATATATTGTGCAGCTCTACACCTGAGAAGGAAGCAAGCTAAGTAGCTAGCCTCTATCTTTTTTTAATTGTATTGATTACCTGCGATGGATTCTGATTTATTTCGTGTGATGACTGACCACAGATAGCGGCGCTAACGTTAGCTGCATGAGCGATCGACTTGACATTTATTTAATGTAAGCTGTGTATGTTTAGTTACCATGAAGTATAATAAAACTTTCATAGATTATCACAACAACATGACATCATCAGTCTGCGTCGTGACATCATCAAGCTGCGTCTTTTGTTATGGTTTAGATTTCCAGCAGCAGAGAATGCATCCTGGGTGTTTAATCTGCTCGACCTGATGAATCGACCTGATGGTTCTGTTTCAGGTCCAGTGGGTGTTGGCTTTTATCAGCACCGTTCATTCATAGCACGCCTTGAGGGTAAACTTTAAAATCTCGTTGCCCTCTACAGCCTCTGGGCTCACTGTATCCTCCACACTGATATCACAACTCCTCAGAAAATCGCTGGCTGATCAACAAAGAGTCCAGCAGGGATAATATCTGGTACCTCTTTATTTCATCCACTGAAAGAAAACGGGAGCTGCTTGAAATTTGTTAATAATAAAGATTGTTAAAAATATATATATTTAATAACCTATAGTAAGGATTTAGTGTGATCAAATGTGCATTATACATAAATATGATAACAAATTGCACCTTTATTTGCATGCACAGTTCATGCAACAAATGAAAAATTAAATACTATAATTAGAATAAAAAGATAATAAAATGCCAACGATAATTCAATACAAAAGTCCATAATAAAAGTCATGGAGAGATCTGGTACCAGTACATTACAGGAAACGACATAAAAACCACATAAACAAGCTAAAAAAGATGACTTTGCTGTGTGTTGGTTCTACTCTGGACAACACTGATGAGGGATGTTCATAATCAGATAAATAATCTGATTTAAAAGCTAAATCTTAATGTGAACAAAGAACCAACAAGTGTTTTCTATTTTTAATCACATCTCATAGTTTTGACCTTAAATGAGCTTGTTTTTTTTTGTTGCAGCAAATCAGTTCATCTACTCGCGTCAGGACAGACAAGCGCCGAAGGGGGAACCGTTAGAGGAGGAAGAATATGAGGAGGAGGACGTTCCGATGTCTCCCACCGTCAACCACGACCTGGACCCTCTCGATCAAGGTGCTGATGTTCACCTGTGATTCTCGTGTTTGAAGACGTGCAGATCCTGTTGAATTTCTTCCTGATGTATTCGTCTTTGTCTTAAAAACGGCGTCTCTGTGTGTCGCCCCTTTAGCCAAGCTGTACTCCTGTCTGGACCACATGCGGGCCGTGCTGGGAGACGCGGTGCCCGACTCGGTTCTGACCCAGGCGGCCATCAGATGTGGCTTCGACCCGCAGAGGGCCCTGGACGCGGTTCTGTCCGAAGACGCCAAAACGGCTCCGGTGACCAAAACCGCGACTGAGGAGAAAACGCCAGCGGCGAAGGAGAAAGCGCCGCTTCCACAGAGAACCAAGCCGGAGGTGGCGGCTGAGAAAGGTACGCCGCAGGAACACGGTCGGGGTTTTAACGAGTCCTGGAGACGTTAAGCTGTTAATTAAAATCACAACTAGACAGTTACGTGTCTTGCAGACACACATAGAAAAGGAAAGTCACTCATTAATTACCAGGTTTTTAATTAAGAGCATTTCAGTTTGTCGGCTACAGTTTTTTTTGAGGTCTTGCTAAGAAAATCTGAAATCATAGCTACTCTGTGGGAGAAAATATGGAATTAAAGGCTGAACACTTTTATAAAAGAGAGATTTCATTTGCTGTTTATTTGAAATACTCATAAATATATATATTTTTGCATTGTTATGGTGTACTAAGTGAAGTTTAAATTAGCAAAAAAGTCCAATTTAAGGACTTAATATCATGTGTGATACCTCAGTATATTTATGCTCTTCTGTTCCAGCTTTTTATTTTATCTTGGCTTTGCATCGGACTCGTATCTTACTGCTTTTCTTACGCTTTTTTTCTTATGGCTTTTAGTATTTTCCAAGCAGTATTTGACACAAGAATTTCCTTTGGTATTAATGAAGTTTTGTCGTATTTAAACTCAAATTGACGTCGCTGTAAATAGTGATGGAGTAGAACCAGAGAAACCCGATCGATTGGTCGCAAGAACATAAAGTTTTCCTGAAGTGTTCCACAGTTCTCCTGCTAGACTAATTAGCCCCAAAAGAATCGTAAACCAGCAGAAAAAGCCAGAATTTGCAGCATAAATTAAAGAAAAAAACCAAAAACTGACTAAGAGCAGAGCAGCTGCACATTCAGAGGATTCATGAGAATAAATCAGCTGCTGGTCCAGAACCAGAACTGGTAGCTGCTGGATGATCCAGGTGTTGGTTGTTGAGCTGAAACACAAACTGATGGTTGTGAAGTTTAAACTCCAGAAACAACACAGACGACTTGTTTGGCGTCGAGTTCAGTAAATGTAGAATAAGTTAGAAAGTTCTGGGTTGATCCTGGAGGACTGTCGATGTTTTCTCCTTGTAAAAGTCACACAGATGAGATGAACCAGCCGACCTGGATGCTGAGTTCTTTTAAAGGTCTTTTTGGGGACACCAGAGGAGACCGTTTAAATGTAAAACAGACTCCCTTATCGCTCTGACGTGGCTGCTGATGGTCAGATCTGAATTGATTGAGACTTTGTTCTTCCCTTCGTCCATCTTGTCCTTTTTCTTTAATTGAAGGGAACTTAGTTGCATCCAGCTGTTTAGTTGCTCTGATGCAGTAGTTCTGGATTAATCCTGGAAGGCTGCTCATGTTTCTCCTTCTGAAAGTAAAACCAGGAACACCTGCAGCTCATTTCTTCAGAAGACACTAAAGCTAACTCCAGTAATGTCGGCAGCTTTGTGGTGACGCTTTAAAGTCAAGTGTTTTAACAGAGTGCCTTCTCTCTGCTCTTCTGTTCACGGCGTGATTCGTCTGGTTCCTGCTCGTCCCGTCCTTCCTCCTCGACATCCTCGCTTGGCTTTCGTAAGGTAAGGAGCCTTCTTGTCTGCTTCTCTCACAGGCGTCACAGCACAGAAAGCTCAGACTGAAACACAACCAAACTTACGCGACCTTTTATCTCCGCATAATTCAGTTAGCGGTAAAAGTCTAAACTTTAATCCTAAAAGTGTGAGTCCGGTTATCGGCGCCGGCACCAGTCTGGCCCAGCTGATGTCTGAGCATGAACAGAAGAGCGGAGGAGCCGCCGGTTCTCCTCCGGCGCTGATGTGTAACCTGTCGCTGGGAACGCTGGCGTCTCTCACCATGTCTCAGACCCCGGCTCCCTCCAAGCTTTCCGTTTCGCTCTGTAATCTGTCGCTAAACGGCCCCAACGTCCCCGCTGTGACCCCTCCCCCCGGGTTCGGTCTCGGTTCTGTCCGGCAGAACTCTCAGCCCTCAGCCGACCCAAAGGGAAGCCCGTCGCTGGCCGATTTAATCCAGGAGCACTCGACCCGCGGTGGCTCCCAGCTCAGCCTGAGCAGCAGCGTGTCGCCGGTCCCGAGTCTGTCGCTGTCTGAACTGGCCTCTCAGCACCAGAACAGGCGGAACCAGGCGTCCCCGGGCCCGGGCGGGACTCGGCTCGCCCTGCAGCACCAACCCCCTGCACCCAAACAGCCACCTGGCCTCTCCGAGCTGCTCTCTTTGTCTAGTTTGACATCTGAGCAGAAAAGTGAAACCTCAGCCACCTCATCTGGGTCGCAGCTCTGCCTCAGCTCGCTGCTCTCACCAGCAAAACCAGAGAGGAGGGCGGACGCGCTGGCAGGGCGCCCCGCCGAGGGCGGAGCCGGGCCCGGCCGCAAACCAAACCACAGAGCCTCCAAACTGGGTCACGGCATCGACCTGAGCACGCTCATGGCCTGTCAGCCGGACGCCGACCTCCCCTCGCCCTCCTCTCTGACACCCGTCCGGCTGGATTCTTCTGTTTTCGCTCAGCCTTCGGTATTTGCGATTTGTTTGTCGATTCAAAGCCGCAGGCGACTGAAGAGGATGAAGGGAAGGGGGAAAGTTCGGAGGACGGGTTACCGGGACTTCGTCTGCGAGTCTCCAGACGGAACCGAGGAGCAGCTCGACTCGCTTTCGCCAATCGTACCTTTTCTCTTCGACACGCCGTCGCCAGACGACATCGTTCGAGCCAAACAGCGGAAAGCTTTCACGAGGTAGATGGAGGGACGGTTCTGATTCCTGGATTCCTCTGAGCGGCAGCATCTTTTTGAAACGGCGTCTGCAGCTCCTGTTTTCAGAACAACATGCAGCAGACATTGCTGTGATTTTAGTGCACATTTTTTTTTGCGTTTTCTTTTTCGACTGAGACATAAATACAATGATGTGATTTCTGCTGCAGTCTGAACACTCTGGGTTTATGTCTGGAGGGTTTTTAGGACTGGACGTCTCTGCAGCACCACAGAGCTCCATTTTTAACAGATTGTTTTGGTGCATTTTGAATTTATGAAAAGACTGCAGCTCCTGGATGTTGAGACATTTCAGTTCACTTCTTTTTTCATTTAACCAATCGCGTCTATCGTACATTATGTGGTTCTCAGAAACAGTGGAGGCGCTTCTTTAGGGTGATGAAGCTGAGCGATCCGGCCCAAAGATCGTGTGATGATGCTTTGGGGTAGAATTTAAATCCTCAGACTTGATTAAACACCTGGGATCGAGGATGCAGAACCTGTCACTTAGACTCAGCTCTCTCCATCCTGGGTTCGTTCTGGTTTTTATGGTGAAAGTTCTGACCCAAAGTGGTGACTCGTGTCTCTGCTGCTGTTGTCGTGACTCAGTGTCGTTCGGCTGCCTCTCCGGTGAATCTCTCGTCCTGCACGAGAACTAGATCTCCACCGTCTCCAGAAACCTCCACCAGCACCAGCACGTGTTAAACCTCCGTCTGAACCAGGCCTGTAGGTCACTGCTGAGGCTGGAGCCGGAGTGGAGCTCCGGTTTGCAGCCAAGAGCAGAATAGAGAAGTCTGGTGGCGTCGGAGTTCGTCTGCAGGCCGACTGAATCACCGGAGACCGAATGACGTCTGGAAACGGCATCACGGCGACCTGCAGGGGAAAGAAGAGACGAGCAGGAGAGGGCGACCGGCCGAAACTGATAAAAAAATAAAAATCTTAGTCTCAAAATTTGGATAAACACAAACTCTAATGCAAAACTTTGTTGGAAAATGTACGCTCACTTTTTAATCTAAAGAGACGATTATCCTTGGCTGCTGATTGGCTGTTGGCCGTAACGGGTAACCAATCGGATGGAGCTGTCAGTGAATTCATATATTTTATCAGGAATCGGTTAAAAACATACAGATAATTTGGAAAAATGCTGAATATTGAATCTGATTGTGCACCGCTAGCAGCATTGTCAGGTTAAATCCTCACATGTAGCTCGTTAAGTGACGGGTTCTGCGGTTAAATCATTAAACCGTCGGACCGCTCCGTCCTGGATGAAGCGCCTCCAACACTTCTGCCGGAGAAAAACACTACGTGGTCATTCCTTCTCACATCACCAAACGCCTGCTCGGCCACCTTTACAGCATGAAATACGGATCTTGTTAAAGACTTTATATATCAAGTACTGTTCTCTAATCTATGAAGATTTCCTGTTGATCCATTTTCAGCAGGTTTTTTCGTGCATTTAAATTTGAGTCTGTTTGAACGACGACGTCTCTGCAGCTATTAGAGATAAAAGCAGGTCTGAAAGTAAAACCTAGACATTGTTAAAAACACGATTTTCACATTTTGAAGCTCCAGAACAGCTTGTCTAATCTGAAAGTTCAACATAAACAACTTCCTCTTCATTTCTGTGACCAAGTGGTTCATATTAAAGTTTTCTAATGTTTAGTTTTGTGTTGTTGAGACCTGCAGCTACGTGTGGCTCAGAAAACATCACGAGCTGACTTTTGCTTCATTAGTTTTTTGAGTTAAAAGATGGAACTTGTGTTGACCGCTTCAGTTTTTTAAAAATATATTTCAACTCACCCAGAATTCTGAGTCAGCGTCATGATGAGGAATAACAGAGAACAGTTCCTCAGATATTCAAACAGACTCAAGATTCAAAACCTGCTGGAAGAGCGTCGACGGGCGATTTCCAGAAAGATAATCTTGCGAATTCTTTCACATATCAAGCTAAAATATCCAGATTACGACAAAGCTGAGATGAGTGAGCAGGACGCTGGTGGTTTTAGAGGGAATAACCGGATATCCAGAACCTCTGCGGACCAACAGAACGACGCTCTGATCACTGCAATAACACATGTACAGTGTTACGAATTCCTTTTTTTTACTCCGACAAGCGGACACGTCTCTATTTGAGCAACTCAGTCTGGCAGCTTGAACACGACTGCATCTTTACACGACAGTATTTTAGGGAGTTTTAAAGACTTTTGTTTCTTCTTCGCTGCCGTCAGCTTCTTCTTTTCTTACTTTTTTTATTTTTGTACGCTCCGACAGCCGGCGGCTTTTTAATTTTTCTACGACCGCACAGTAACGTGATCACAGCAGGGAAATTTAAAGTCTCTTGTTCTTTTTTTTTCACGTGGCCTCTTTTCTGAGCCGAGGGGATCGAGGTCGGCGGCGCAGGTGTTCTGCAGCGATTGGAATATGGATCAGTTAACCAGCGTGCTGGTTTGGTGCTCCGCTTCACGGCGTGAGGTTGACTTTTTTGGTTTGGAGGACACCTGGAGATTTTCCCATGAAGGGAACGAGAACACACACATGCAAACAGACTCTCAGACACACACACACACACACAGACACATGGATGCTTTTAACCGACTGAACAGTTTAACTCGATGTATGCGCGATGAATAAAACTGTACTGAAGCTTTGCAATACTGCTGGATTTGATTTACGCTGGGTGTGTGTTCGCACGCTGCCAGAGGTTCATTTGTCAATTTTGAAATAAAGAAGACTGAAGTTATGTGCTGTGAACGCGCCTCTGTTCAGGCGTCTCCTCCAGAAACACATATTTAGGTGCTGAACTAATAAAGCAGCTCTATTCCTATTTATAGATTAAAATATCTGCATGTTTGTGCAGCTCCATGATCAGCTTTCTGTTTCTGTAAGGCACGTTTTAAAGAGCTGCAGAAGAAAAGGTTCATGACAAAGACTCCTCGGGGTGTTTTCGTACTCAATTTATATTTTTTAGTGACTTGTTTCCAAATTCTGCTGTTTCTTACAGCTAGTGCAGCCCTTAGCGACACCTTTTCATTTATTTACTGCAAAACTGGTCAACGAACAAGAGACTTTCTTTTCTAAAAGTTTAAATTTCCTCCTCAGTTATTCAGAAATGCGGCTGGTGCAACAAGTGAAACGCTTCGTAAAGACAATCTCATCGTGTATCTGCAGCAACAGTTGCATTATTTATGTAACTCATGTATTTTCAGTTACTGGTGTTGCTTTGAATGCAGGTTAACTGTCTCATAACAGTTTTTTTTTTTTGTGCTTCTGTTATATTTTTCCTCACTGCGTCTCCATGGAAACACAACAACTTTAATGCACGCAGACGTCAGACAATAGATAAATATTTGATTATTTGTTTTACAAAAACGTAAAAATCACCATGTTTCCGAGTGTCCACGGACATCAACGCCGCTGGAAAAGGTGTCGTCTCCATATACTGTAGATGTCGAACTGTTTACAGATGGTTTTGTCGCGTCTCTGTCGTCTTGTGTTGTGCTTTTGACATCTCGCGTCTCGTTTAATATGTTCTCGGGGCAGTTTTGTCTCTTTAATGTCTTATTTTTTGTAGTTTTGCTTGTCGTCGTTGTTGGTCTGTGTCTTTTTTGGGAAAGTTTTGTCTCCTTTCTGTTGTTTTATGTCACATATTCGTATGTATATATGTCTGTCTGTGCTCATGTCGACAACTTTGTGCAGGAAAGTGCAGATTTTTCTGTTTTTTGCTGTTATTTTTGTCATGTTTTTTATCAAAACAAAGCGATTTGATGAAATATCACAGTTTCAAGCGTAGATTCGGTTCATTTTCTCGATGGAGCTGCACGTGATGCGTTCAGGGTCCTTCTGGAAGTTAAAATGTGTACGTTTCTACAGTTTTTAGCAAGTACGTGGTGTAAAGTTGGTGATTATTGTAACGAGAATGAGCCTTTCATAGCAGACAGCGGGTTCTGGGGTTCAGAGGGTTAAAAAAGTCTTTGCAGATAACATCACCAGCAACAAGTACACGGCCTTTAAAACACTGAGATCTGCTGAGAAGCTGCCCTCCGTCGCAGTCAGGAGAAGAGGGTTACAGCTGAACTTTCTACACGCTGCTTCACTGATGGGGTTAAATGTTCTCTGGGTCAAAGTGTGTGAACTTTACTCAGGTGCAGAAGGCTGAGTGTGGACCTTCAGGCTGTCAAACAGGCTGCTGAGCCGCAGGGAAATAACGAAGTAGCGGCTGTAATGACAAGTCAAACACCGGGACTGGTTTGTCACCGTACAGCGTGTGCCGTCCTGCAGACAACGGCTCCGGGGCTAATCAGGGATGCTGTGGAGTATTTTTAGGTCGGTGGGAATCAGAAGACGAGCTCATTAAGCAGCAGGTTTGTCCAGCAGCAGCAGCAGCAGCAGCAGCAGCAGCAGCAGCAGCAGCAGCAGCTGCTCTGTTGTCCTTTAGCGCCGAGGCGAGCCAGTGTGTGGGCTGGAGCAGGAAGCTGCAGTCTTGGAGCAAATGTCAGCCGATCATGTCGCTGTGTCTCTCTGACACCACCTACGTAGGAAAATCTGATCATGTCTCTCGACTCTCACAGCTCAGTCAAAGGCTGCGACAGATCAGATCATCCCAAGTGTCTGCAGGGCTGCAGGGCTGCATTTACATGTTGCACAAACAGTGTTGTTGCCACTGCTGGAAATCACCATGTTTATGTCTGACAAGTGGTCCAGAGAGGGCAAGGGGGAGTTACAGGCGTCTAACAGGGGTGACATGTGGCTTTAATGGAGCCTGTAGAGGGCCAGTGAAGTCCTGAAAGTCTGGAGGACGGCAGTGACATTTAGTTCATCTATCTTCTGCATGCTGTTGTTGTTTTACTTTGTTATTTTATCGATGAGCTATTTGGTCTGTTTGGTCCAAAGATCTTCAGTTTGCTGTCACAGGGGGAGGAAAGGAACCAGGAAATGTTCCCACTTAACAATCTGAATTTTTTGAATTTAATGAATAAGTTTTAAGACTGGCAGTTAAACAACAACAAAAAAGATTTTAAACACTTTTGGTTTTCAGACACTACGATGGACTTTATCACCGTCCTGCGACATTTTAGAGAAATAAAAACAAAAGAAATGTCAGAAAATGTTTAAATTGTGAATCAGAGTTTCCTCAAATGTCTCGTTTAGTCCATAGATCTTCAGTTTTTACACAGAGGAAGAAAAAAACCCAGAAAATATTCACATTGAAGGAGCTGAAATCACTGAATTTAAACCTGAAACAAGTGAACAATGAACTCCTGCAGCACTGATTTGCACAGAAACTCATTTCTTTTTCTTAAAGTTTGATTCAAACCTTTAAAGCTGCTAAAACGAATCATCAGTCGAGTAAATCTGAGTCTTTGAGTGTCCGGAGTCGTCTTTAGGTGATTTTCTCGCAGGTTCACACACTATTATCTGATTCACACTTTTATTTTTAAAAGTGAAAACTCCCCAGTAGATTAAAGAATACCTAACTTTAGATTCAGGATTTCCCCACATCACTATCATCACCAGCATCATCATTACCTCACACCAGCCTCTCACTGGAGCTGCAGCCATGATTTGATTTGATTAATTGTTGAAATAAAAAAGTGGTGGCAGCTTCTTCAGTGTGAACCTTTTGTTTTCTCTGTGACAGTAAACTGAACATCTCTGGACCAAACAAGACATTTTTAGGAAACTCTTTTTAGCATCTTCTAGATTTTTTTCTTCACCATTTAACTTATTTTTTGGGTTCGGCGTTTTGAGGACCTTTCTTCAACCCAACTTCCTTTCAAAAAGTTTCCATTTTAGGGCCGGCTTGGGAGGTTTTTTGATTAATTCCGGTTTTTTGGTTCGGTTTTGTTGGCTTCCGTTGGTTTTTGGACTCGGGTTGATTTTTTAAAAAATCAAAACAGTCTCTTCAGTGAGGTATTTTCTGGTTTCTTTCCTCTGTGACAGTAAACTGAAGACATTAGATCCACGTTTCTGACACTGTGGAGACCAAACAGCTGATCGGTTCATCAGGACAATCGAGAACATTTAGTTTAACATGAATTGAAGAGAAAAGATGGTTAAATCTAGAATTCTGACCCTCTGGGGAACTAAAACCAACTGTTGTTTTCATTGTTTTTATCATTATGTCTCTAAAAAGTCTCTTTACAAAGACTTCATTTGGTCGACTAAATTAACCAGCAGCTGTTTTGATGATCGATCAATCAGTCTGAGTCACTTCCTGTCTTTGAAACAGTTCATTTTTACTTTCATTAAACTATATGTTCTGGTTTCTTTCCTCTGTAAACTTGAGTATCTTTGGACCAAACAAGCCATTTGAGCGAACTGTGATCCACACTGTTCGCCAGTTTAGACACCAAACAACCGATGGATTCATCCAGAAAGCAGCTGTAGGTGTCCGCCCTCACTTCAGGTTTCATCCCATAGTTCTGTGTGAAGACGAGCAGCAGCTTGAGGGATTTTTATCAGAAAGCACCACAGCTCTTGGTTCTTTGTGGGGATTTTTATACAGAATGAGATTCTGTTGAGTAACGGATAGATAGAAACCAAACACTGAGACATGAAGCAAACGTTTAGCAGCATCTACACGAGTTCAGCTCGATCTGAGCTGCTGGAGCAGAAGCCGTCGGACCATGTGTGTGTTTTTAGGTGTGTGATTTTGAGGTCAATGTCTGCTGAGTAGGTGGGAGATGTGTGTGTTCTCTGTGTTTGAGTGTGTGTGAGTCATCCTGAAAGGGGTCAGGTGGGCCGCCGCTTCCTCACACGTTTTCATTCATCACCTCCTCGATAAGTCAGCCGGGTCCGGCCTTAAGGCACAAACACTAATGTTTACATGTTTACGGCTTCTTCAAACTCTCAGAGTTTCCTTTCAGTTGTTTTGTGTCTCATTTTTGTGGTTTTAAGACAGTTTTGGACCATTTTGTCTCCGTGTGGTTGTTTTCCGTCAGTTTTTTGTGCCGTCTTTGCCATATTTTGTCTCCCTTTTGTTGTTTTTTTTTACAGTTTTTTGTTTTTTTTTTTTTTTTTTTGTATTATTTTTTCCACTTTGTGTTCCGTTTTTCTTGTTTTGTGTCGTTATTTTTCTTCATTTTAGTCCTTGTATGTGGTTTTAAGGCAGTTTTGTCTCCATGTGGTCGTTTTCTGTCAGTTTTTTGTGCCGTTTTTGTCATATTTTTATCTCCCTTCTGTTGTTTCGTGTCTTATTTCTGTCCTTATGTGTTTTTTTTGAACAGTTTTGCCTTCTTTCTTGTGTCTTTTTGCATCATTTTTTCCATTTTATGTCGTATTTTTTGTGTTATTGTTTCTCAATTTTAGTCCTTAAATGCGTCTTTGAGACGATCTTGTCTCCTTTCTGTTGTTTTGTGTGTCGTTTTTATTTTTGTGTGTCTCCTTTTGGTGATTTTAAGACAGTTTTGTCTCCATGTGGTCGTTTTCCGTCAGTTTTTTGTGCCGTCTTTGTCATATTTTGTCTTCCTTTGTTTTGTGTCTTGTTTTTGTCCTTACACGTGTCTTTCGAACTGTTTTGTCTTCTTGTTTTGTTGTATTATTTTTTCCATTTTGTGTCCCATTTTCTTTGTTTTGTGTCGTTATGTTTCTCAGTTTTAGTCCTTTATGTGACTTTGACACAATCTTGTCTCCTTTCTGTTGCTTAGTGACTCATTCTTGTCATTTTGTGACAGTTTCATGTCCACATTCTGTAGATATTTACTTTTTTACAACCTCCACAACTTTTTTTCTCTCCTTTCTGTTGCTTTGTCTCGTTTCGTTTGTTTTATGCGTCTTCTGTTCAGTCCCGTCTCCCTGTGGTAGTTTTGTAGTTCGTTTTTTGTGTCTCTTTAGGACAGTTTTTACTCCTTTTCTCATGTCGTCTTGTTTTTCTCATTTCGTGTGATCTTGTCTTTGCCATTTTTCATCTCTTCTGTCATTGTGCGTCTCTTTTATGTTTTGTTTTGGTCGTCTTACGTATCTGTGAAGAGCTCACTGCTGCCCCTAGTGGCGTGGATGTGCAGCTTTCTTCTCTTTGTGTCGTTTCTGTTTACGTTCATGTATTTGCAGCTCGTTCGTGTACGTCATTGGCCCCCGTCAGCCACCGTACTTTATGTCTTTTCGACTCCCTTTTTGAAAGTTCGTCTCGTTCCATGTCTCGTTTTGTCTTCTTCCATCAGTAGCTTTGTGTGTCTGGAGGACAGTTCTGGTTCTTCGTGGTAGTTTTGTCGTTCTTGTTTTGGTTCTCGTCTGTTTGTCGTTTTGTGTCTGAGTCACTGATGTTTTCGCAGTCGCACAGAGACGCACCACTTTTGTTTTATTTTACAGAATCTGATGAAAACGAGTCATTCAATCATCCACTCACTCATTATTGTGATTAGATAAAATGTTGTGATTTTAAGCTTTTATCTGGTTAGAACTAGGCGTTGTTCATGGTGCGTTCAAGGGCCGTAGGAAAGTTTAAAATCGTTCTGTTTTTCTGGTTTCTGGCTGATAAATGGTACTTTTTCTTGGGAGATTTGTTTTAGAAAGATTGCGTGACTTTCCAACTCATCTGCAGGTTTTTTGCACTCAGATGGTTAAACAGGAATATTTGCTCACACCGGGTTTTAATCTGTGACTCATCTATTCGCCGGTTCGTCCTGCTGCCGCCACACTGTGAGAGTCCATCCTCCACACTTCACCACCAGCCTGTTCTTTGAATTATCCGTCCTGTTTGCGTGCAGCATGAAGGGACTCCTTTTGTAATTTCATTTTACAATCTTGAGTTGCAAACATGAAACTGAATCTTACATGTATTTCCCCTTTTTTCCACCACATTTTGAATTAGATCAAAGGTGATTCTGGTCTTTTGTAGCCTTTAGCGGCCTCAAGTGGTTGTGAAGCTCTGAAAGTAGTCTCCGTTTTAGCTGTTGTGATGACTTTATGAAGTGTTAAAGTCATTGTTTTAGTGCGTCCTGATGTGTTGTCAAGCAGAGATGGTGATGTATAACGCCATAGCTGACTCACCAGCGCTCATCCTGTTCAAGAAACTTTCTTTTTTGCTATTTTCCTTCTGCCTCCACATTCGTGTGTCTGTTTGGACAGGGGAGGGCTGTATTTGCATATCCTGGGCCGACGCCTCTCATCCTGAGCTCAGTTGGGCCCTCGGGCCACAGTGTGCAGATCACTCAATCATTCTTCAAGGGTCCCGATAACCAGAGAAATCCTGGAAGGGAGGATGCCAACTGTTTACCTGACAGTCCAAACAGAGGGAGCAGATCCTGCTCAGACTGTTGTCGTGCTGCCCCGAGGCTCAGCTGCCAAAGAAATCCGCTTGTTTGCAAAAGTATTAGTGTTGTGAAAGAGCAGCGTGTCCGGTAGTTAGAGAGGAGTGCAGCAAGTCTGTTTGACCTCAGGTGAAAACGCAGATCTGATAAAAGCCTTCAGGTTTCATCTTGTGGTTTGTTCTGAGGTTTGTCAACATGTTAATTAATCAGCTTGTTCCACGTTGCCTTTTCAAAACCGAGTCATGGTCGATTAT